>NW_027469842.1:0-59116 GCF_051020765.1 Lasioglossum baleicum | reverse complement strand
AATTTGTTTTCCGTGCACAATTAAGTAGGACACTAGCTACAGCGAGATAGGTTCTCGGAAGGTGTGGTATTCGGTCAAAGAATGACATTATGCTGATTGGTAATGTTCTCCGTGCGATTGACCCTCTGGAGTAGTATTCATACCGTAAATTAACATGTCAGTTGCCAATAAACTTAGCGAACTTACTGACGGATTACCTGATTTGACTCGCGGAATCACAAGATAGATGAAGCAATAGACTTAGCCGTCCAACTCTCAATGAGGGTGGTAACCATCTCGAACGTTTTGATCCTCGACCTTCTTATCCGCAATGAAATTAAGGACCCATGCCACTAACATACTTACTAATTTGATGCTCGGAACACGATGTTACACTCTTGATAATGCGGGTACGGTTCGCGCAAGGTACGGCCATCGGTGAACCGTTTGACTTTATCAGAATTGTTACGCTTTCAAACGGTTTTAAGCCCTTCTGTAATATTCAAACCGGGAATTAAGGTGTCCATTGCCAAAAGTCTTCGGCGGTGTTTCTGCCGGAATACCTGGTTTGAAACTGAATCACTGTGTAGGTGGCGCTATTGACGTAGCCGTTCGTCTCTCACAGAAGGTGGTAACGATTGCGAACGGTTTGGCACTTGATCAACCAATTCCGACATGAAATTAATGCACCCGTCACTAAAATGTACATTAATGTGCTCCTCTGAACACGATGGTATAATCTCGATACAGCGGGGTAGCTTCTCGAAAAGTAAGGCCATCGTAAAAAGTTGGCTATATAGCAATATGCTACGTTGCATAACCTTGTGATTCGTTACTTTAATAATTATACCGTGAAATTGCGTGCCTAATGCCAATACTGTACGGCGGATATAGATGCGGACTACCTAGCTTGACTCTTGGAATCAAAGGATAGCTGAAGGTGTTAACTTATCCGTTCGACTCTTAGAGAAGGCGGTAATTATCTCGAAAGGCTTTGCTCTTGGTTTTTCTATACATATATGTAAATAAGGTGGCCGTCAATAAAATGTATCCTAAGTTGATTTTATGAATACGAAGATATGCACTCGATACAGCGGGTTAGGTTCACAGAAGGTAAGTTATTCGGAAATCGAAGGACTTTATGCTATTTGGTAATGTTCTCCGAGGGATTGACTCTCTACCTTAATAAACATACCGCGAATTCATGTATCTGTTGCCAACAATCTTCTGCGGACAGATTCCCGGATATAACTAGCTTGACTCTCCGAATGACAAGATAGGTAAAGCTATTGAATTTGTGGTGTGACAATCGAAAAAGTTTATAAACGTTTTCGCACGGGCCTGACTCGCTATATTCTTATTGATAGATGAAATTAAATTGCCCGCCATTAAAATGAATAGTAATTTGCTTCTCGAAGGACGAAATTATAGACTCGATACGGCGTGTTATGTTCTCTGAACGTAAGGGCCCATGGTAAAAATTGACACTCAAATCCAACAGGTAGCAATCTACAACAGTTTGGAACTACAATTTCATTTTCGAGCTGCCAATTAAGGTGTCAATTGCCAATACTGCGCAACGCATTTACTCGCGGAGTATCTGATTTGAATTTCGGAGTCACAGGATGTATGGAGCTATTAACATAGCCGTTCGAATGAAAAGAAGGTAGTAACATTCTCGAACTGTTTGACAATCGATTTTGTTATTCTTACATGAAAACTACTTGTCCGCCTGATAAAATGTACACTAATTTCTACCACTGAACACCATGTGATACTCTCGATCGTGGGCGTTAGGCTTTCGGAGGGTATGACCTTCCGTAAATCGTCTGAATTTATACCAATTGGTAATATTTTCAAACGGATTGGTGCTCTACATTAATATGCAGACTGCGATCGAAGTATTACATTAAAAATAGTGTACAGCGCATTGAATCCAGGAATACCTGTTCTGTCCCTCGGAATAACACGAAAGTGCAGCTATTGTCTTAGCAGTTGGGCTCTCAAAGCAGGTGGGATCGTACACGAAAGGTTCGACTCTCGACTTCGCCATTCGTACATGGGAAACAGATATCCGTCCGCCAAAATGTCTACTAATTTGTTTCCATGAATACCAAGCAATGCACTCCCTAGAGCTGGTTCTGCTTATCGGAAGGATAGGCCTTCCGTAAAATGTTTATCCCTATAAGAATGGGTAACGTTATACAATGGTTTGTCGTGTAAGTTTTATATTCAAACCGTGAATTAATTTGTCTATTGCCAATACCTTTCAGCGAATGGATTTCTGGAATGCCTGGATTGACGCTCGGAATCACAGGATAGATGAAGCTTCTGAGTTAGCCGTTCCACTCTCAATGGATCTGCTAATGTTCTCGAACGGAAAGATGCTCGATCTACTGGTTAATAATGAAATTAATGTGTTCGTCTCTAAAATTTATAACCATTTTACTTCTCTGACCACGAAGTTATACTCTCGGTACGGCAGGGTATCGTCTCCGAATGTTTGGGCTATCTTTAAAAACGTTTTACTCTCTACCAATAGGTAACGTTCTACAACTGAGTGACCCGATACACTAACATTTATACCGGGAAGTAGAATATATACACGTAGAATACCGCGTTTGAATCTCGAAACAATGGATAGTTGACGCTATAGACATAGCCGTTCGACACTCAAAAATGGTGATAACGTTCCTGAACGGTTCGAACCTGGATCATCTAATATCATACACGAAATTATGGTGCCCGTCACCAAAATGTCTACTTATATGATACCATGAACACTACGCATGGCACCCCCTACATAGAGTTGGTCTTCTCGTAATGTAAGGCCTCCGAAAAAATTTTGATTCCATGCGAATAGGTAGAGTCTACAACGGTTTGCAACTCACCTTTAATATTAGAACCGTGAATTAAGGTGTCAATGGCCAGTACAGTCCAGCGGACATCCTACAGGAGTACCTGGGGTGACTCTTGGAATCAATGGATAGGTGAAGCTACAAACTTATCCGTCCGACTCTAAAAGAGGAATGTAACGTTCTGAAAAGTTTGACTCTCGTTGATCCTACTCATACACAAGGTTTAGGTGCCCGCCACAGACAAGGGATACTAATTTCCTTCTCTCGATACGATAGTATACTCTCTATACAGCCGGTTTGTTTTACAGAGGGTAAAGTCTCCGGTAAGACGTTTGACTTTATAAGCAATTGGTATGGTTCTAAAATGGATTGACGCTCTACTTTATCTTTGACCGTGAATTGAGGTGTATATTTCCAATACTGTTCAGCGGACGCTCAGAATCACAAATATAGGTGGAGCTGTTTACACGCCCTTGGACCCTCAATGGAGGTGGAATCGTTGTCGAACGGTTTGACTGTCGATTTTTCTATTCGTACATGAGAATAATGTGTCCGCCTGCTGAAATATCTACTCACATGTTCCTGTGAAAACTACGCAAGAGAATCGCTGCAGCATGCCAATTGGTAACGGTATCCTACGGCTTGACTCTCTATCTTAACTTCATACCGTGAATTAATGTGTGTATTGCCAAAAGTCTTCTGCGAATTTGCTCGAGGATACATTCTTTCAACTCCAGGTATCACAGATAGGAGGAGCTATTGACTTATCCGTTCGTCACTCAAAGAGGGTAGGAACGTTTCGAGCGGTTTGACCCTCATTATCTAATTCATACATGACGATAAGGTGCTCGTCACAGAAATGTAGACTAAGTCCCTTCTCTGAACTCGAAGTTATACTTTTCGTTGAAGCCGGTGAGATTCGCAGAAGATAACGCCATCGGTAAAGGTTTGACTTTATAGAAATTGGAATCGTTATAAAACGTTTTGACGCTCTACATTTGTATTCAAACCTTGAATTAACGTGTCTATGGCCGATTAAATTCAGCGCATTTACTCCCAGAATTCCCGGCCTGATATTCGTAATCACAGGATAGGTGAAGCTACAGACCTAGCCGTTCGTCTGTACAAGATAGTGGTAACGTTCTCGTAATGTTTGACGCTCGGTTTTGCTATTCATATATGAAAATGACGTGTCCGCCTGCTGTAGTGGTTACTGATTTGTTTCCGTGAACAGTAAGCTTGGCACTCGCTGCGCCGGGTTAGGTTCACCTATGGAAAGGTATTCTGTAAAAAGAATCACATTGTACGAATCTTCCACGGTTTGACTCTCTGCGTTAATACTCATTCCCCGAATTAAGGTGTCTATTTCCAAAACTATTCAGCGCATTAACTCCAGGAATACATGGTTTGTCGCTCGTAAGCACAGGAGAGATTAAGTTGTTGACGCCACTCGACTCCCAATGAAGGTGGTAACGTTCTCGCACGCTTTGACTCTCGATGCTGATATTCACACACCAACGTGTGGTGTCCGACCGTCACAGTGTATCCTATTTGTTTCCGCAAACGTTTTCAAGACAGTCGCTGCAGCGGGATAGGTCTCGGAGCGTAAGGTATCCGATAAAGTTTTTGAACCTATACCAGTAGGTAATGTTTTATAATGGTTCCAATAAGTATATCGCTATTTATACCGTAAATTATGGTGTCTATGACCAATACTGTAGTGCGGATTTAGTCGCAGAATACATAGTGTCATCCTCGGAATCAAAGTATATGTGAAGATATTGACTTTGCCGTTCCACACTCAAAGAAGGTGGTATCGATATCGAACGTTTTTTTCGTTCTGTCCTGTAACTCAAAAATTAGAATACGGTGCCCGTCATAAAACGTATACGAACTTGCTTCTCTGAACACGAAGCTATACTCTCGATACAGCGGATTAGCTTCACGGACGGTAAGGCCTTCTGAAAATGTTTGGCTCTATAAGAGTAGGTAAAGTTTTACAACGTTATGATTCAGTATTGCACTATTTATAATGTGAATTGAGGTGTCTATTGTCAATACTATCCAGCGGATAGACTGTCGGAACTCCTGGTCAATAAGAATGTCTGTGAAGCTATTGGCTTAGCAGTACGACTCTAAAGAAAGATGATAAGGTTCTTGAACAGGCTTGACTCTCGATTTTGCTATTCATACGTGAAACTGAGGTGACCGTCTGCTGAAATGCCTACTCATTTGTTTCCGTGAAAACTAATATAGACTTTCGCTGCAGCGGGATAGGTCCTCGGAAGGTATGGTATTGATTATAGGAATTACTTTATTTTAATTAACAATGTCGTCCGGCGGGTTTGACACCATTTATGAATTACACGATCGAGTGACAAACCTTTCGAAAACGTTACAACATTCCATAAAATCGAACGGCTAAGACAGTAGCTTCACCTATCCTGTGATCCCGAAAGTCGAACCAGGTATTCGGGAGTAAATTCGCTGTACAGTATTGGCCTTATACATCCTATTGCATGGTATAAATATTAAAGTACAGATTCGATTTGTAGTAGAACGTTACGCATTGTTGTAGAGTCAAACTTTTCACAGAATGCCATACCTCCGAGATGATAACACGCTGTGTTCGAAGAAGCTAATTCATATGCATTTTAGTGTCTGGCATCTCAGTTTCATGTATGAATAAGAATATCGAGAGTCAAACCGTTGGAGAACGTTACCTATTCGTATACAGTAAAACTTTTACAGAAGGCCTGACCTTCCGAGAAGCACAGACACGTGTAGGGAGTGTTTTGCATACCATTCGCGGACGAAAATTAGTACATTCCTTATAAGGTGGACACCATATTTCCGTGTATAAATTAGCAAATCCAGGGTCAAACCTTTCGAGACTTAAGGTACAGTGCCAAAGCTTTGTCGAACGTTACAAATTGTTACGTTAGCATCCAATTACCTTCCGAGAAGATATGCCTTTATTCCTAAAGTATAGCTTCCTGTTCAGAGCATTAGTATACATTCTAGTAACGAACACCTTAATTTCATGAATCAATTTGAAGGTCGAGTATCAAATCGATCAAGATCGTTACCATCTTCTTTGAGAATCGACCGGCTAAGTGAATAGCTCCACCCTATCCCGAGATTCCGGAGTCAAAATAGGTATTCCGGGAGTAACTCGGCTGAACGGTATTGGCAATAGACATCTTTATTCAAGGTATGAATATTAATGTAGTGCGTCAAACCGTAAGAGACCGTTACCAATTGGTATGATATCGAACGTTTTATCGAAAGACATACCTTCCGAGAAACTGACCAGCTTCATCTAGAGTGTAAGTTCGAGTTCACAAAAAGAAATTAGTCTTCATTTCAGTGGCGGGCACCTTAACTTCATTATGAATAAAAAGATGGAGGGTGAAGCCACTCAAGGACGTTGCTACCTGCTGTGAGAGGCGAACGGTTAAGTGAATGGCCCTCACCTATCCTGTGATTGGGAGAGGCATACCAGCTATTCCGGGATGAAATCCGCTGATCAATATTGGCAATTGACACCTTTATGCACCGTCCGAATAATAAACGTATACCGTCACATCGTTTGCGACTGTCACCACATTGATATAGGAGTAAAACGGTTTACGGATTGTGTTAACTTCCACGAACCTCACTCGCTTCATGAATAGTATAATTTCGTGTTCAGAAAGATACTAGTATTCGTTTCAGTGACGGTCTCCTTAGTTTCATGTTTGAATTAGCATGATCGAGCGGCAAACGTTTGGAGAATGAAACCATCTACTGTGAGAGACGACTGGATAATTCAATAGCTGCACCTGTCCTGCGATTCCGATATTCAAACCAGGTATCCGGGAGTAAATCCGCTGAACAGTATTGGAAATGGACACCTTAATTCGCGGTATGAATATTAAAGTAGAGAAAAAACCAGTATGAGATCTTTCTCAATTGGTGTGACGACAAACTTCTTACCAGACACTTTACTTTCCGCGATCATAACCCACTGTATCGAGGGTATAACATCGTGTTCGAAGAACAATATTAGTATACACTTTAGTGACGGCAACCTTAATTTCATGTATGAATTGGAAGATCAAATGGCAATACTTCCGTGAAAATTACCACCTGCTATGAGAGTCGAGCGTCATAGTTAGTAGTTACAACTATCACGCGTTCCGAGGGTCAGGCCAGGTATTCCGGAAGTCAATCCACAGTGCAGTATTACCAACGGACACGTTCATTCACGGTACGTATATTAATGTAGGGAGTCAACCCCTCGGAGAACAATACCAATTCTAACATACTCATTCATTTTTACCGAATATATTACCTTAAGGGAACCTAATCCGCTGTAGCCGGAGTCTTACTTATTGTTAACGGAGACAAATTAGTAGACATTTTTGAAGTCGTACAGAACATATTCATGTATAAGTATTTAAAACGTGGATGAAACCGTCCGAGAACGTTACCACCTTCTGTGAGAGACGATCACCTAAGTCAATATCTACACCTATAATGTGGTTCGGAGAGTCAGCACAGGTGTTCCTGGAGTAAATGCGCTGAAGAGTGTTAGCAATGGAAGCACTATTTCGCGGTATGAATATTAAAGCAGACCATCAAACCATTGTAGAACGTTACCTGTTGGTATAGAATTAAATATTTTACCGATAATTCAAACTTCGGAGATGCTAACCCGCCGTATCGAGAGTATAACATCGTGTTCAGGGCATGAAATTATTAAATATTTTAGTAACGGGTACCTTAATTTCATTATGAATAAGAAAAAGGGAGGGTCAAACCCATGGAGAACGTTGCCACCATCTGAGATAGTCGAACGGGTAAGTAAATATTTTCACGTATCCTCCGATTTCGAGAGTCAAACCCAGGTATTGTG
Organism: Lasioglossum baleicum; assembly: GCF_051020765.1. Classification (NCBI taxonomy): domain Eukaryota; kingdom Metazoa; phylum Arthropoda; class Insecta; order Hymenoptera; family Halictidae; genus Lasioglossum; species Lasioglossum baleicum. The sequence continues at coordinate 51,379 of NW_027469842.1, read as the reverse complement.
AAGTAAATGCGCTGTATTGTATTGGCAACAGACACCTAAATTCTCCGTGCGAATATTAAAGTAACGAGTCAGTCCGTCGGAGAAAATTACTTATTCTTGTAAAGTGATTCTATTTACCGAATACCTTACCTTAAAAGAATCTAACCCGCTGCAACCAGTGTCTTACTCATTGTTCACGGAAACAAATTAGTAGACATTATAGCCGAAACACACATTATTTTCACGTATGCAGGAATTATCGAGAGTCAAGTAGTTCGAGAACGATCCCATATCTCTGAGCGTCGAACGGCTAAGTCACTAGTTCAGTCAGCTTCAACTATCCTGATATTCCGATAATAAGACCGGGTATTCCGGCAGTCAATCCGGCATACACTATAGGCGGAGGACATCTTTATTCACGGTTTGAATATTAAACTACGGAATCTAACCTTTGTAGAACATTACCAGTTGGTATAACGTCATACTCTTCTTCGCATACCTTACCTTCAGAGAACATAAGGCGCAGTATCGTGGGTATAATATCAAGTTCAGAGGAACAAATGAGTGTACATTTTTGTGATGGGTACCTCAAATTCATATACGAATGTGAAGATCGAGAGTCAAGCATTTCGAGAACGTTATCATCTTCTTTCAACGACGGAACGGCTGAGTCCATATCTTCGCTTACACTTGTGTTTCCGAGAGTCACACCAGGTATATCAGGAGTATATCGGTTGCAGACTATCAATAGTGATCACCACAATTCGCGGTTTCAATATTAAATTAGAGCATGTACCCGTTTGAGAACGTCACCATATGCTATAATGTCAAACGTTGTACATAAGACCTTTCACTCCGTGAACCTAATCCGCTGTCTCCGACAGTATAATCTCGATATCAGAGATACAAATTAGTATACATTTTAGTGACGGGAACCTCAATTTCATGTATGAATTAGAAGATCTGGTGTCAAACCATTCGACAACGTTACAACCTCATTTTAGTGTCGTATAGCTATGGCAATATCTTGACCTATTCTGTGGATTCGAGAGTCATACCAGGTATTCCGGGAGTAAGTCAGCTGAACAGTATGGGAAATGGACACATTAAATCACGGTTTGAATATTAATGCAGGTCGTCAAACCGTCGGCGAACGTTACCAATTTCTATGGAGTCAATCGTTATATCGAAGACATTAACTTCCTAGAACCTAACCCGCTTATCCGAAAGAATAAACTTCGTGTTCATGGTAACAAGGAAGTATACATTTATGCGATGGCACTCTTAGTTTCATGCATGAAATTAGAAGATCGATTGTCACTCCTTTCGAGAACGTTATCGCCCTCTTTGAGAGTCGAATGGTTAAATCAATAGCTACACCTATCCTGTGATTCCCGGAGTCAAATCTGATTATCCGCGAAAGACTCCCTGTATAGTATTGGCAATTGATACCCTAGTTCACGATATAAATATTAACGTACATAGTCAAACCGTTATAGAAAGTTACTTATTGGTATAGCTTCAAGCATTTTACCGATGGCCTGACCATCCGAGAAACAAAAAGGATGTATCTAGAGTACAACTTCGTGTCCAGAGAAACAAATTAGTATACATTTAGAGACGGGCAGCTTAATTTCATGTGTATTAGATGGTCGCGAGACAAAACACTTCCAGAACGTGACGACCTTTCCTGCGAGTCACACAGCTAAGTCTATGGCTTCACGTATCCTGCGTCTCCGAGTGTCAAGTCAGGTAATCCTGGAATAAATCCCCTACGCATTATTGGCAATGGACACCTTACTACACGATTTGAATATTAAAGCAGACCGACAAACCGGTGTACATCTTTACCAATTGCTACGAAGCCAAATCTGTTGCCGAAGATCTCATCCCCCGAGAAACTAACCTCCTGTATCGAGAGTATAACTTCGTGTTCAGAGATACAAATTAGTATACATTGCAGAATCGGGCACCATAGTTTCACGTATGAATGAGAATATCTAGAGGCAAACATTTCCAGATAGTTACCACCTGCTTTGTGAAAACGCACATCTAACACAATAGCTTCACCTATCCTGTGGTTCCGAGAGTCAAACTTGGTATATCAGGAACAAATCTGCTGGACAGGATTGGCAATGGACATCTTAATTGACTGTTCGAATATTACAGCAGAGCATCAAACCGCTGTAGAACACTACTTATTGGTATAAAGTCAATAGGTTTTACCGATGGTCTTACCTACCGAGAACCTAACCCTCTGTCTCGACAGTATAAATTCGTGATCAGAGATACAAATTAGTATTCATTTTAGTGACGGGCACCTTAATATCATGTATGAAGTAGACGATCTAGTGTCAATCCATTCGAGAATTTTACCCACCTTGTTTGAGAGTCAAACGCCTGAGTCAATACCTTCACTTATTCTAGTATGCCGAGTGTCAAACCAGGCATTCTAGGAACACATCCGCTGTAAAGCATTTGCAATAGACATCTATATTTACGGCAGGAGAACCAATGAGGACCAATTTCTTTCTCTGAACACCGTTATACCGTGGAAACGTCGTGTTTAGTTCTTCGAAGGTAAGGAAATCGGCAATGTGTTTGACTTTATACCAAACGGCCTTGATCTCAAGCCATTTGCCGCTCTTCTTTACTATTCAAACCGTGAATTAAGGTGTTAATTGGCAATACTGTTTAGCGGCGTTTACTCCAGAAAGACCTAGATTGATTCCCCGAATCATTGGATACGTGAAGCTATTGACTTAGCCGTTCGGCTGTCACAGACGGTGGTAACTTCCGCGAACGGTTAGATCCTCTATCATCTAATTCATACATGAAGATAAGGTGTACGTCACTAAGATGTATACTAACCTACTTGTCCCGAACACGAAGTGATTCTCTCGCTACAGCGGGCTAGGGTCACGAAATGTAAGGTATTCGATAAATATAATGTATTCAATAGTGTTGGTAACGTTCGAAATTGGTTTGACTCTGTACTTTAATAATCCACCAGTGAATTGAAGTGTCTAGGGCTAACAATGTGCTGCCAATTTACACCCGGCATACCTGGTTGACTCTCAGTGTCACAGGACAGGTGCCGCAATTGACTTAGTTGTGCGACTCTCAAGAAAGGTGGTAACGTTCTCCAACGGTTTGACACTAGATCATATGGTAGATAGACAAAATTAAGTTGCCCGTCACAAAAATCTATACTATTTTGCTTCTGTGACCTCGATGTAGTACTCTCGATACAGCGGGATAGCTTCTCGGAAGGTACCGCCGTCGTTGAAACGTTGGACACAATGCCAATAAGTAACGTTGAACAACTCGGTGACTCTGTACTTTAATATTTATACAGGAAAGTAGTGTTTTTAATGCCGATACTCTACAACGGATTTACTACCGTAATATCCGGTATGACTCTCGGAATCACAGGTTATGTGAAGCTATTAACAGAGCTGTTCGAATGTCATAGAAGTTTGTATTGATCTCGAAGGGTTTGGCCCTCGATCTTCTAATTCCTACATGAAATTAAGATGCCATCACTATATGTATACTAATATGATTCCCTGAACACCGAAGTTATACCCGGGACACAGCGGATTATATTCTATGAATGTAAGGAATCAAGTATATATTATGTCCTTATACAAACTCGTAACCTTCACAAACGTTTCACGCTCTACACTAATATTCAAACTGTGAATTAAGGTATCCATTGCCAATAGTGTTCACTGGTTGTACTTCTGAGATACCTGTTAATGCTCTGGGAATCGCAGGGTGGGTGAAGCTATTGTCATACATGTGCGATTCTCAAAGAAGGTGGTAACGGTTTTGGAGAGTTTGCGTCGTGTCCTTCTAATTCATTCATGAAATTATGGTGCCCGTCACTAAAATGTATACTAAAGAGATTCTCAGAACACGGAGATATACCCTCGAAACGGCGAGATTTCTTCTCCGAAGGTAAGGCGATCCGTGAAGCGTTAGACTTTATACGATTTGGCAATTCTCTGAAACGGTTTGACGCTCTACTTTGTTATTCAAACCGTCAATTATTTTGTCTACTGGCAATATTGTTCAATGGATTTACTCCAGCAATACCTGGTTTGACTCTCGAAGTCACAGGAAAGGTGAAGCTATTGCCGTAGACATGCAATTCTCAAAGGAGGTGGTTACATACTCGGACGATTTGATCCTGCATCTTCCTATTGATACATGCAACTAAGTGTCGTCTGCTGAAGGGTCTACTAATTTCTTTCCTTGAAAACTAAGCAAGACACTTGCTGGAGCAGGTTATGTTCTCGGAGAGTAATATGTCCGGTATAAGGCTTGACCTTATACCCACTAGGTACCGTTCTACGATGGTTTGACTCACTACATTGATATTCATGCCGTTAATTGAGGTTGTCAATTGCAAATACTACTGAGCGGATGTATTCCAGGAATACCTGGTATGCCTGTTCGAAACGCAGGATAAGTGAAGCAACTGACTTAGCCGCTCGTCTCTCGCAGAAGGTGGAAACGTTCTCTTCAGGCGTGATGTTCGATCTTCTAGATCGTTCACGAAGATAAGGTGCCCGTCACTGAAATGTATTGTAGTTTGTTCCACTAAATACGATATTATACTCTCGATACAGCGGGATAGCTTGTCGGGTGGGAAGGCCTTCTGTAAAAAGTTTGACCAAATACTAATAGGTAACGTTCTGCAACTCGTTCAAACTGTACTTTAATATTTACACCGTGAAACAGGGTGTCTAATGCCAAAACGATACAGCAGATTTACTTTCAGAGTACCTCATTTGATTGTCGGAATCATAGGATAGTGTAGCTATTGACCAAGCCGTTCGATTCTCAAAGGAGGTGGTAGTGTTCCCGAACGGCCTGACTGTCGATTTTTCTATTCATACATAGATATAGGGCTTCCGTCTGATAACCATGTCTACCATTTTGCATCCGTGAACACTAAGCATCACTCGGTGCAGCGGGTTTGGTTCTCGGACGGTAAGGCCTTCTGTTAAAAATTGGGCTAAATACGAACAGGTATCGTTCTGCAACGGTTTGACGCTTTAAACTAATACAAGAACCGAGAATGAGGGTGTCTGTTGGCAAGACTACTAAGCGATTGACTCCCGGAATATATGGGTTTGAATTTCGGAATCGCAGTATAGGTGAAGCTATTGACATTGCCGATCGACTTCCAAAGAAGGTGTATCGTTCTCAGACGGATTGACCCTCGATCTTCCATATAATATATGAAATTATGGTGCCTGTCACTAGAATTTGCAATAATTTGTTTCTCTGTACACGAAGTTATATTCTCGATAAAGCAGGTTGGTTTCTCGGATGTCAAGGCCATCGGTATGGTGTTTGACTTTGTAGCAATTAGTAACAGAGCCGTTCGCCTCTCACAGGAGGTGACAGCGATCTCGAGCAGTCTGACGCTCGATCTTCTAAAGCGTACATGAAAATAAAGTGCCGTCATTGAAATGATGACAGACTTCTTTCTCTGAACATGAAGATATACTCTCAATACAGTGGGTTATTTTCTCGGAAGGTACGGCCATGGGCACAAAGTTTGACTCTACACGCAATTGGCAATGTTCTCCGACGGTTTAACTCTCTACTATAATGAGCAAACCGCGAACTGAGGAGTCTATTTCCAATTCTGGTGAGTGGGGCACCGATCTACAACGTGTTGACGGTCTGCTTTAATGTTCATACCGTGAAAATTGTGTTTCTATTGCCAACACTTGTGAGCAGATTTTATCCAGGAGTACCTGGTTTGCCTCTCCTAATCACTGCATATGAGAAGCTACTCATTTAGCCGTTCTGTTCTCACGAAGTCACACTCTCGGTTCTGCGGGTAACAGTCTCCGAATGTCGACTATCGGCAAAATGTTTGACTCTATACCAATAAGTAACGCTCTACAACGGTATGACTGGCTGATTTTATATTTAAACCGTGATTATGGCGTCTATTGTCAATACAGTTCAGTGTACTTACTAAAGCAATACGCACTTTGCCTCTAGGAATCACAGATAGTTGGAGCTATTTACTTATCCGGTTGAATCTCAAAGAGGGTGTCAAACGTCCTCGAAAGTTCTGGCCATCGAACTTCTGGTTCATACATGAACATAAGTGGCCCGTCACTGAAATGTATACTAATTACATCCTGTGAACACGAACTTATACTCACGATGAAGAAAGTGAGGTTCGCGGAAGTTTAATTTCTTAGCTCAAACAATTGACATTATAGCAGTTAGTAACGTTCTCAGCCGGCTTGACACTCCATCTTAATATTCGAACCTTAAGTTAAGGTGTCTACTGCCAATTCCGTTCAGTGTATTTACTAAAGCAATACGTGGTTTGACTTCTTGAATCAAATGATAGGTAATACTATTGACTTAGCCGTTCGACTCCCAAAGAAGGAGGCAACGTTCTGGAACGGTTTGACGCTCGATCTTTCTATTCATACATGAAGTGAAGGAGCCCGTCACTGAAATGGAGACTAACATCTTTCTCTGAGCACGAAGTTATACTCTCGACAGAGCTGGTTAGTTTTTCAGGAGGCAAGGTCTTCTGTAGAACGTTTGACTTTTTGAAATTGCTAACGATCTACACCGGCTTGACGGTCTGCTTTAATATGCAAACCGTGAATTAGGGTGCCTATTGCCAATACTCTCCATAGAATTTACTGCGGAATCACAGGATAGGTGGATCTATTGGCATATCGGTTCGACCCTCAAAGAGGGAGATAACGTTCTCGAACGGTTTGACCACCGATCTTCCAATTCACATGATGTTAACGTTCCGACACTGAAATGAATCCTAATTTCTTTCTCACAACATGAAGTTGTACTCTCGATACGGCGTGTTAGCTTCTCGGCGGTAAATCACATTGTAAATCATTTGACTTTATAGACGTTAGTATCGTTCTCACACGGTGTGACGCTCTGTTTAGTATTCACTCCAAGAATAATGGTATCTATTGCCAATAACCTTCAACGGATTTACCCTCGGATTACCTGGTTTGACTCTCGGAGGCACAGCATATATGGATATATTGACTTATGCGTTCCACTGTAAAAGAAGGTTGTAACTTTCTTGAAATGTTTTACCCTTGTTCTCCTTACGCGTAATGAAATTAAGGACCCAGTCACAAAAATGTTTACTAATTTGATACTTTAAACAAGGCGTTGGACTCTCGAGGAAGCGGGTGAGGTTCGCGGAAGGTACGGCCTTCGGTGAAGCGTTTGACTTGAGATCAATTTGTAACATTCTTGCACGGAGTGACGCTATATTTCAATATTCACTTCCCCGTATTAAGGTATCTACAGGCAATACTTTTCAGCGAATTTACACCTGGAATACCTGGTTTGACTCTCGGAGTCGTAGGATGGGCGAAGCTATTGACATAATTGTTTGAATCTCAAAGAAGGTGGTAACTTTCGCGAAGGGGTTGACTATTGATCTTCTTGCTCATAATGCAATTGAGGTGCTTGTCACTAAAATCGGTACTTGTTCGTACCTCTGTATACGGCGTTTTAATCTGGATGCAGCGGGTCAGTTTTTCGGATGGCGTTCTGTAACAATTTCGACCAGACACTTATATGTTATTTTCTACAACGGCTTGACGGCCTCCTTTAATATTCAAACCGTGAATTAAGGTGTCCTATTGCACATACTGTTGCGCGGGCTTTCTCCCGGAATGCATGGTTTCATTCTCCGAATCACAGGATAGGTGAAGCTGTTGACTTAGCCGTTCGTCTCTCGCAGAAGGTGCTAACGTTCTCGATCGATGTGAGCCCCGATCTTCTAATACATGCAGGAACTGAAGGCGCTCGTCACTAAAATGTGCACTAGTTCGTATATCTGCATACGGTGTTATGCTCCCGTTCAGCGAATTAGTTTTTCCGAGAATAAGGCATTATGAAAGATGTTTGACCCTACACGTATAGGTAATATTCTACAAGGGCTTGACGGCCTGCTTCAATAGTTATACCGTGCATTAAGGTGTCTGCTGACAATATTGACAGGCGGGTTTACTCGAGCAATAACTTGTTTGCCCCTCCGAGTCACTGCATACGTGAAGCTATTGATTCAGCCGTTCCACACTGAAAGAAGTTGTGACGTTCACAAACGGTTTGACACGTGATCCTCTAATTCATACATGAAATTAAGGAGCCCGTCACAAAAATTTGTAGTAATATGTTCCACTGAACACCATGTTACACGCTCGATACGTCGCGTTAGGCTTTCGGAGGGTAAGGTTTTCAGTATACCGTTTGCCTTTATTCCAATTGGTAACGATCACAGACGGATTGGCGCACTACTTTCGTATTCATGAATTAAGGTGACTAATGCTAACACTTTTCAGCGGATGTACTCTTGGTTTTCCCGGGTTGACTATCGGAATCACAGGATGAGTGTAGCTATTGACTCGGGCGTTCGACTCTCAAAGGGTGTGGTAAAGTTCTCCAGCGGTTTAACCCACGATCTCCTAACTCAGTTACTAAGATAAGGAACTCCTCTGCTATAATACCTACTTATTTGTTCCCGTGAGCACTAGGCATGACAATCGCTACAGTAGGTTAGGATCTATGTTTGTAATGTGTTCGGTAAAAAGAATGGCTCTGTATCAATTGGCAATGTTCTGCGACAGACTGATCTTCTACTTTAAACATTCATACCGTGAATTGAGGTGACTAATGCCAATACTGCACAGAGGATTGACACCCTGTATACCAGATTTGACTCTCGGAATCACAGGATAGGTGAAACTGTAAACCTTAGCCGTTCTACACTTAGAGGAGGTGATAACGTTCTCGAACGGTTTGGCACTAGATCTTCCTATTTTAGATATGAAGTTAATGTGCTCGCCTCTAAAGTGTATACCAGTCACCTACCTTTGAACATGCTGTTTTACTCTCGATTGAGGTGACATGTTTTTCGAAGGGAAGACATTCTGTAAGAAGTTTAACCCTTCACGAATACGTAATGTTATGCAACGGCTTGACGGACAGCTTTAATATTCAAACCGTTAATTAAGGCGTCCATTGTCCACACTTTTCAGCAGATTTACTCACGGAATACCTGATTTGACTATCGGAAGCACAAGAAAAGGTGAAGATATTGACGCTGCCGTTCAAGTCTCAAATAGGGTGGTAACGTCCCCAAAAGGTTTAACACTGGATTTTCTAATTCGTACATTAAACTAATGTGCTCGGATGTAAAACGCATACCAATTCGTCCCTCTGAACATGCTGTTATATTCTTAATACAGCCGGTTAATTTTTCGGAGGGTAAGGTCTTCGGTAAAACGTTCACTTTCCAGGAATTGATAACGTTCCCAGTCGAATTCACGCTCCAGTATAACATGCAAACCGTGAACTAAGGTGTCTATTACAAATACTGTTCAGCGGATTTACTCCCGGAATACCTGGTTTGATTCTCGGAATCGCAGCATAGTTAATGCTATTGACGTAGCCGCTCGTCACTCGCAGAAGGTTACAACGTTCCGGAGCGGTATCACCACCGCTCTTCTGATTTATACATGAAATTGAGGTACCTGTCATTGAAATTAATAGTATTTTATTTCTTTGAACATAGAGTTATACTCCCGATGATGCGGATGTGGTTCGCGGTAGGTACGGCACGCGGTAGATCGTTTGACTTTGTAGCAATTGGTAACACTCTCATGCAGTTACGCGCACTACTTTAATATTGAATTCGTCAACTAAGGTGTCCATTGCCAATACTCTTCAGCAGATACACACCTGGTATATCTAGTGTGACTCTCGTAAGCACAGGGTAGGTGAAGCTATTATGGTATATACGCGATTTTACAAGGAACGAGGTAAATTTCTCGAACGGTTTGACCCTCGATTTTCTAATCTACACATGAGGTTAAGGTTCCCGTCGCCAAAATGTAAACTAATATGTTTCTCCGAGCACAGGGTCATACTCTCGATAAGGCGCGTATGTTTCGCGGTAGATAAGGTTTTCTGCATAAAGTTTGACTCTACACCTATAGGTGAAGTTTTACTAAGGTTTGTCGCTCTACCTTAATATTCATACCGTGAATTAAGATATCCGATGCCAGATATTTACGCCGGTTTTGCTCCCGGAATACCTTGTTTGACCTCGAAATAGCAGGATAGGTGTAGCTATTGATCTAGAAGTTCGGCTATAAAAGAAGGTGATAACGTTGTGGATCGATTTGACCGTCGCCCTTCTAATTCGTGCATGAAATTGAGGTATACGTCACTAAAATGCGTTACAATTTGTTTCCTTGCACACGTAATTATTATCTCGCTACCGCGCGTTACGTCCTCGGAAGGTAAGGTATTCGGTATACAGAATGATTTAATTAGAAATGGTACTGTCCTCCGACGTATTGACTATCTTCTTTAATATTCATACAGTGAATTTAGGTGTCTATTGCATGGTTTATCTCCCGAAATCACAGGACAGGTGATGCTGTTGCCTTGGCCATGCAATTAAAGTCAAAGGTGGTGGTAACATTCTCGGACGACTTGACCGTCCATCTTCCTATTGATACATGCAACTATGTGTCGTCTGCTTAAGAGTCTACTAATTTTTATCTTTGATCACGAAGATATACTCTGGATACAGCGGGATCTCAGAGGGTAGGTTTTTCAGTGAAACTTTTGACATTATACCAATAGGTAATGTTCTACAAGCGCTAGACTCTGTACTTCGATATGCAAATCGTGAATTAAGGTGTTCATTAAGTGTACAGCTTATTGTGTCCCATAATACCTGGTTTGGTTATCGGAGTAACAGGATGAGTGAAACTATTGACATAGCGGTTCGAACATCAAAGAAGGAGGGAACGTTCGCGAGCGGTTTGACACCTGTTCTTCTTATTCATCTTGAAATTGAGGTTCGCGTCTGTTAAAATATATACCAATTTGTTTCCTTGAACACGAAGTATTATCCACGATATAGAGGATTGTGTTCTCGAAGGTAAGGTAATTGGCATGGAGTATGATGTTATATGAATTGGCAACGCTCTCATACGGTTTGACGTTCTACCCTAATATTCAAACCGCGAAATAATGTGTCTATTGCCAATACTTTCATCGGGTGTACGCCTGGAATGTCTGGTTTGTACTCTCGGAAACCGAGGATAAGTTGAGCTATTCACTGAGCCTTTCGACCCACATAGAGGGTGGCAACGTTCTCGAACGTTTCGATCCTCGATCTTCTAATACATACATGAAATTAAGGTGCCCGTCACTGAAATGTATTCTAATTTGTATTTCCGATTACGAAGTAATATTCTCGAAACCGGCGGATTAGGTACTCGGAGGGTAATGTGTTCGGTAATGCTTTTGTCATTGTAACAATCGGTAACGTTCTACAAAGGTTAGACTATGTAGTTTAATATTCAAACCGTGATCTAAGGTGGCAAATGCCAATACCCTTCACCGGATTTGTTCCTGAAATCCGAGGTTTGACTCTCGGAGTCTCAAGGTAGGTGAAGCTATAAACATAGATGTGCGCCATTCATGGAACTTGGTAACGTTCTCGAACGCTTTGACTCTCGATCATGATATTTATACACATACATGTGGTGTTCGTGCGCTAATAGGTCTACTGATTCATTTCCGTGCACATTAAGCAGGACACATGCTACCGTTCTACTATCGTACCGGATTGACTCCCGGTGTACCTGGTTTGGCTATCGGAATAGCAGGAGAGGTGAAGCTATTGACTTCGCCGTTCGACGCTCAATGAAAATGGGACCGTTCTCGGACGGCTTGACTCTCAATAATTCTGTTCATACGTGAAAATAATGTGAGCTTCGTCTATAATGTATACTAATATGTTTCCGTGGACAAGAAGTAAGACGCTGGCTGCAGCGGGACAGATTCTCTTAAAGTAAGGTATTCGGTAAGAAGAATATTTTATACGAATAAGTAATTTTCTCCGACGGCCTGACTCTTTATTGTAATATTCGTACGGTGAATTACGGTGTCTATTACCAATACTGCCCAGCGGATTTACTCTCGGAATACCTGCTTTGATTGTCTGAATCACAAGTACAGGTGAACTATTGTCCAGATATGACATTCTCAAAGGAGGTGGTAACGTCTGGAAAGGTTTGCCTCTCGATATTCTCATTCATACATGAAATTAAGGTGCCAGTCACTATATTGTATAGTTTCTTGTTTCTCTTATTACGAAGTTATACCCTCGATACCGCGGGTTATTCTTTCGGAGGGTAAGGCCTACGGTAAAGCGCTTCACTTTATAGCAACTGGTAACGTTCACAAACAGACTGACGCTCTATTTTTATATCCAAATTGTGACTTAAGGTGTCTATTGCCAATACAATTCAGCGGATTTACATCCGGAATTCCTGGCGTGATTCACGGAATCTAGTGTTAGCAGAAGCTATTACTTATCCGTTCGAATCTGGAAGAGTGTGGTTATGTTCTCGAACGGCTTGACGATCAATCTTCTAATTCCATAATGAAGTTCTGACGCCCGTCACTGAAACGAATACTAATTTCATTCTATGAAGACGATGTTATTGCGTCGATACACCCGGTTAATTTTATCAGAGGGTTTGATCTTCGGCAAAACGTTGACTTCATACCAATTGGTAACGTTGTCAAACAGATTGACGCCATACTTCAAATTCAATCCGAGAATAAATGTATCTATTGCCAATACTGTTCAGCGGATTTAATCCCGGAGTACCTGGTTTGTTTCTCTGAATCACGGGACAGGTTAAGCTATTGACTTAGCCGTTCGTCTCCCAAAGGAGGTGGTAACGTTCTCAAACAGATTGTCCCTCGATCTTCTTAATCGTACTTCAAATGAAGGTGCCCGTCACTAATGTGTATAATAATTTGCTTCCATGATCACGAAGTTATACTCTCGATACGGCAGGATAGCTGCACGGAAGGTAAAGCTTGCGGTAAACAGTTTGCCTGTACACTACTAGGTAATGCTCTACAACGGTTTGATGCTCTTCTTTAATATTCGAACACTGAGTTAAGGTGTTTGTTGCCAATCCTGTCCAACGGATTTACTCCCGGATTGCCTGGTTTACGCCTTGCAATCACAGGATAGGTGAAGCTACTGGCTTAGCCGTTCAAATCTCGAAATGGGTGGTAACGTTCTCGCAATGTTTGACCTTCTATCTATTATACCTTCAAAAGTGCCGCTACTGAAATGTATAACATTATGCGCCTCTAAAGAGAAAGTTATGCTATCGATATAGCGGGTTAGCATCCCGGATGGTAAGGACTTCGGTAATACGAAAGATCTCATATCAATTGATAATGCTCTCTGTTTGTCTCCCTACTTTTATGTGCAAACTGTGTAGTGAGGTGTCTATTGCCAATACTGTACAGCGTATTTACTCCCGGTATATCTCGTTTGACTCTCACTATCACTGGATAGGTGTAGCTAATGACTTAGTCGTTCGTCTCTGACAGAATGTGGTAATGTTCTCGAACGGCATAAGCCTCAATATTCTAATTCATACGTGAAGATAAGGAGTCCGTCGCTGAAATGAATACTAATTTCCTCCTCTGAAGACGAACTTATGCTATCGATACACCGGGTTAATTTCTTCGATGGGTATCTTCGGTAAAAAGATTGACTTTATACCAATTGGTAACACTCTCACGCGGTTTGACGCTATGCCGTAATAATAAAACCGTGAATTAACGTGCCTCATGCCAATACTCATAAGCGGAAGTACTCCAATAGTACCTAATTTGTCTCTCCGAATCACAGGACTGTTGATGCTATTGATTCCGCCGTTCGTCTCTCACAGGAGGTGGTAACTTTCTCGAGCTGTTTGACACTCGATCTTTTAGTTCATGCATGAAATTAAGGTGCTCGTCTCAGATATGAGTACTAATTTCCTTCCCTGAACACGAAATTTTACTGTCGATACACCGGGTTAATTTTTTCGGTAGGTAAGGTCTTCGGTAAAATGTTTGACTCTATACGAGTAGGTAACGTTCTACATAGGTTTTTCGCCGTTAATTAAATTCGAACCGTGAACTAAGGTGTATTTGGCAACATTGTTCAATGGATTTACTTCCGGAATGTGTTGTTGGACTTCGCAATCAGGCGATACATGATGCTATTGCCTAGCGGTGCCGCTCGCAGCAAACATGGTAACACTTTGGAACGGTTTGACCGGCGATCTTATAATTCCTACATGAAATTATCGTGTCCGTCACTAAAATGAGTAGCAATGCCTTTGTCCAAACACGAAATTATATCTCGAAATGGCGCGCGACTGGTACACTGGTACACTACTTCAATATTCAATCCCTAAATTAATGTGTTTATTTCCAATAATGTTCTGGGCATTTACTCCCGGAATACCTGCTTTAACTTTCCGAATCACTGGATAGGTGAAGCTATTGACATAGGCGATCGTTTCACACAGAAGGTGGCAACGTTCACGAGCGGTTTGATGTTCGATCTTTTAATTCATTCCTGAAGTTAAGGTGCTCGTCAGTAAAATGTACAATAATGTGTTTCCCTAAACACGTAGCTATACTCTCGCAACGGCAGGTCAGATTCTTGGACGTTAAGGCCATCGGTAAAGAGTTTGACTTGCTACCAAACGGTATCATTGAATCTAAACTCACGGTATGAATATTAAAGGACAGAGTCACTCCGCTGGGGAACGTTACCAATTACTGTAACGTCATACTCCATACCGGATGCCTTACCTTTCGAGATAATAACCCGCTGTATCGTGGGCATAATTTTGAGTTCAGGGGAAAAAATTAGTGGACATTTAACCAGGCGGACACCTTAATTCTATGTATGAATTAGAAGATCGGGGATCGAACCGTTCCAGATTGTTACCACTTTCTTTGAGTGTCGAACGGCTGTGTCAACAGCATCACCTTTAATTGCGATTCAGAGACTCAAGCCTGGTATGCTAGGAGTAAATGTGCTGAACATTATTAGGAATAGACATCTTTATTCACGATATGAATATTAAAGTAGAGCGTCAAACCGTATGAGATCGATACCTATTGGCATAGCGTCATACTCTATACCGTATGCCTTACCTTCCGAGAACATAAGACGCTGTATCGTGGATTTAATAGCCCGTTCAGTGAAACAAATTTAGTGACCGCCGCCAAAAATTCATTTATGAGTAAGAAGATCGAGAGTCAACCATTTCGTGAACGTCATCACCTTCTTTCAACGTCGAACGGCTATGACCAAGGTTTTAGCTGCACATGTTCTTCAGAAAGTCACACCAGGTATATCAGGAATATATCCGCTGTATACTATTGGCAGTTAACACCTTAATTCGCGGGTTGGTTATTAAGTTAGAAGGTGTTCCCGTCGGAGAAAGTCACCAGATCGTATAATGTCAAACGTTGTACATAAGTACATATGTACACTCCGTGAAACAAATCCTCTGTCTCGGCGGTATAAATTCAAAATCAGAGATACAAATTAGTATACATTTTAAGTGACGAGCACTTTAATTGCATGTACGAATTAGAAGGTCTAGTGTCAAACCATTCGAAAACGTTACCACCCTTTTTGAGTGCCGCATAACTATTGCAATATCTTCACGTATCCTGTGATTCCGAGAGACACACCAGCCATTCCGGGAGTAAATCCGCTGAACAGTGGATGCAATACACAATTCACGATTTGATCAATAAAGTATAGAGTTATACCGTCGGAGATTATTAATAGTTGCTTTAGAGTCACACTTTGTGCCCCAGGCCTGACGATACGAGATGTCAACTCTCTGTATTCAGAGTGCAACTTTGAGTTCAGAGAAGCAAATAATTATACATGTTTGTGATGGGCACCTTAATTTCATGTATGAATTAGGGGATTGAGGATCGAACCGTGCGAAAACGAAATCACCCTTTATATGGGTCGAAAGCCTCAGTCAATAGCTTTCCATGTCCTCTGATACCGAGGGCCATGCCAAGTATTCCGGATGTAAGCGGGCTGAACAGCGTTGACAAAGGACGCCTTAATTCCCGGTATATATAAGAAGGTCGAGAAACAAACCGTGGAAGATAAATAAAAATTCATGTAAAGTCACTCATTTTACCGAATAACATTCCTTCCGAAAACCGAACCCGCTGTTGATAGTGCCTAGCATAATGTTCACGGAAACACCTTAGTAGATACTTTAGCAGACACACATCTTATTTCCATGTATTAATTGCAAAATCGAGAGTCGGACCTTTCGAGAATGTTGCCATCTTCTTTTCTAGCCGCGCAACTACTCCAATAGCTTCACCTATCCTGCGATTCCGATAACCAAACCAGGTATTACGGGACACAATAAGCTGTACACAATTGGTAATGAACACCTTAATTTACGGTTTGAATATTGACGTACAGAGTGTAGCCCTTATAGAACGTTACCTATATGTATAATGTCAAAGGTTTCTCCGAAGTCCCTACCCTCCGAGAACCTAACCCGCTGTATCTAGAGTATATCTTCGTGATCAGAGATACAAATTCGTATACATTCGAGTGGCGGGCACCTTAGTTTCGTGTATGAATTAGAAGATCGATGGTCGAACAATTCGGTAATGCTGCCGCCTTCTTCTACGGTCGAACGTCTAAGTCAACAGCTTCATCTACCGTGTGATTCCGAGAGTAACGCCAGGTATTCCTGGAATATTCCGATGAACAGTATAGGCATTAGACAGCTTATTTGATGGTATAAATGTTAAGGAAGAGCGGCGAAACCTTAGAGAGCGTTACCAATTGGTATAATATCAAACGTATTAGTGAAGGTGTTACCTATCGCGATCACCAACGGCTTCATCCGAAGTATAAGTTCGAGTTCAAAGAACAAAGTTAGTATTCATTTCACTGACGGGCAACTTAACTTCACGTATGAATGGGAAATTCGTGCGTTAACGCTTCTATCTTCTTTCAGTGTCGAACGGCTGAGACAACAGCATCGTGTATCCTGTGTTATCGTGAATCAAACCGGGTATTCCGGGCGTATATCTAATGAACAGTATTGGCAGCCGACACCATAAATCACTGTTTGATATTATAGTAGTTCGTCAAACCATTTCAGACCGTTAACAATTGCTACAAGGACAAAAATTTTACTGAAGGCCGTTCCTTCCGCGAACATGACCTGCTGCATCCGCAGAATAATTTCGTGTTCAGAGGATAAAATTAGTGGACATTTTAGTGACGAGAACCTTAATTTCATGCATGAATTAGAAGATCGAATGTCATTCTGTTCGAGATCGTTACCACCTTCTGCGGGAGACGATCGGCTAAGTCAATAGCTTCACATACGCTGTGATACGGAGAAGCAAGCCAAGTATTCCGGAAGCAAATCCGCTGAACAGTATTAACAACGAAAACCTTTATTCACGGTATGAATATCAATGTAGGGATTCTATCCATTGCAAGACGTTGAACATTGGTATAGAGACTAACTTTTTGCCGATGGCTACACCGTCCGAGAACCCATCCCGTTGTAGGGAGTCCTGTGATCAATGGTCACGGAGTGAAATTGGTGGACATTTTACCAGACGGCCACCTTAAATTCAAGTATGAATATGAAGATCGAGTGTCTATCCGCTCGAGACCATTGCCCCATTCTATGAGAGTGGAACGTATAAGTCAATAATTTCACCTATTCTCCGATTCCGAGTTCCAAACCAGGTATTCTGGGAGTAAATCCTCTGAACGATTTTGGCACTAGACTCATTAATTCACGGTATGAACATTAAACTATAGTGACAAACCGTTGTAGATCGTTAACAATTTGTATGTATTCATTCTTCTTACGGGAGGCATTGTCATTCGATAACCTAATCTGCTGTATCGAAAGTATAACTTTGGGTTGAGTAAATCATGTTAGTTTACATGTCCGTTGAGGAGCTCCCTTATTTCATGTATGAATTAGCAGGTCGAGTGCTAAACAGTACGACAACGTTGCCACCTTCTGTGAGAGACAAGCAGCTATGTCAATTGCTCCACCGATCCTGCGATTCCGACAGTCAAACCAGGTAATCCGGGAGCAAATCCGCTGAACAGTATTGGTAATAGGCACCTTCGTTCACGGTTTTGAATATTAAAACAAGGCGTGAAACCGTTTGAGAACGTTACCACCCTCCTTGATAGTCAAACGGATAAGTCAATAGCTTCACCTATACCTTGATTCGGAGAGTCAATCCAGGTATTCCTGGAGTTAATCCGCTGAACACTATAGGTAAGAGGCACGTTAATTCACAGTTTGAATATTAAAATTGAGCGCCGAACCGTTTCGGACCGTTACCAATAGTTATAAAGTCAAACATTTTACCGACGGCCGTAAGTTCCGCGACCGTCGCCCGCTTCAGCGAGAGTATAACTCCGTGTTCAGAGGATCAAATTAGTAAACATTTTAGGGACGGGGCCGTAATCTCATTATGAATATGAAAATCAAGGGTCAAACCGTTGGAGATCGTATCCACCATTCTTGAGAGTCGTACGGCTAAGTCAGTATCCCCACCAATCCTGTGACTCCGATAGTTAAACCAGATATTTCAGGCGTAAATGCGATGTACAGTATTGGTAATAGACAACTTAATTCACGGTTTGAGTATTAAAATACAGCGTCACACCGTTTGAGAACGCTACCAATTGCTATAAACTCAATCATTTTACCGAAGATCATACCTTCTGCGTACCTCACCTGCGTCACCGAGAGTATAACATCGTGTTCAGAGGACCAAATTAGAAAACATCTTGGTGACGGGCACCTTAATTTCATATATGAATTACTAGATCGAGCGTCAAACCGTTCGAGAACGCTGCTACCTTCTGTGATAGATGAACGGCTTAGTCAATAGCTTCACCAATCTAGTGATTCGGAGAGTCAAACCAGGTACTGCTGCAGTAAATCCCCTGAACAGTATTGCCAATAGACACCTTAATTCACTGTTTTAGTAAAAAAGTAAAGCGTCAAACCATTTGAGAGCATGCCAGTTGGTATAAACTCAAACACTTTACCGGTGACCTTACCATCGGGAAAGCATTCTCGACGTTTCGAGAGTACATCTTTGTGTTCAGAGAAATCAAAAATTAGTCTTCATTTCAGTGACGAGCACCTTAACTTCATGTACGAATTAGAAAGTCGAGAGTCAAACCGATGAATATCATTGCCTCCTTCTATGCGAGTAGAACGGCTAAGTCAGTTGGCTCACATGTCCTGTGATTCCGAAGGTCAAACCAGGCATTCCGGCAGTTCATCAGCTGAACAGTGTCGGCACTAGACACCTTAATTCACGGTTTGAATTTTAAAGTAGTGCGCCAAACCAATTGAGAACGTAACCAATTTGTATCGAGTCATATCTTTTACCGAAAGCATTACCTGCGGTGAATTTATCCCGCTGTATGAAGAGTATAGCATCGTGTTCAGTGGAAGAAATTTCCATAAATTTCAGTGACGGGCACGTTAACTTCATGTATGAATCAGAAGATCGATGGTTAAACCGTTCTAGAACGTTGCCACCTCCTTTCAGTGTAGCACAGCTATGCTAATTGCTTCAGTAATCCTGTGATTTTTAGAAACAAACCAGGTATTCCGAGACTAAACCCGCAGTACTGTATTGGAATTCGTCTCGCCATTTCACGCTGTAAATATCAAAGGTCAGAGTTAAACCATTGCAGAACTATACCTGTTTCTATACATTGTAAATCTTACCTTTCGTAATGCGAACTCGCTGCATGGATAGTATAACATCATGGTAAGAGAAGAAAAATACTATATATTTTAGTGCTAGACACCATAATTTCATTTATGAATTAGAAGACCGGGGGACACACCGTTCGGCGAACGATAGCACCTTCGTTGGGAGTCGAGCTGCTAAGTCAATAGCTTCACGTTGCTGTGATTCCGAGAGTCAACCAGGTATTCCAGGAGTCAATGCGCTGATCATTATTGGCAAGAGATACATTAACTCACGGTATGAATATTAAAGTACACTCTCAAATCGTTGGAGAGCATTTCCAACAGTAATAAAGACGAATTCATACCGGACACATTACACTCGGAGAACCTAATCCGCTGTAACAATTTTCATATTTACTATTCACGGAAACAAATTAGAAGACATCTTAACAGATGCACACTTTACTTTCATTTATGAATGGGAGTATCGAGGATCAATCCATCCGAAAACGTTTCTACCTTCTCCGATAGTCGAACCACATAGACAATAGATTCTCCATGCCTGTGATTCCGAGTGTCAGACCAGATACTCCGGGAATCAATCCGCTGAACACTATTGGCAATCCACATCTTAACACACGGTTTCCATATTAAAGCAGGCCGTCAAACCGTCGGAGATCGATAACAATTGGTATAAAGTCATTTCTCTTAACGAATAGCTAACCATCGAGAAGCTAACCCGCTGTATCGAGAGCATAATTTCATGTTCAGAGAAGTAATTATTATTGACTTTAATGACTGGCAACTTCATTTCGTGTTTGAATTAGAAGATCGATGGTCACGCCGTTCAAGAACGTTTCCACCGTCTTTGAGAATCAAACGGGGTAAGTCAATTCCTTCACTTATCCTTTGATTCCGAGAGCCAGGCCAGAAGTTCCGGAAGTAATCCGCTGAACAGTATTGGCATTGATACCTTAGTTCAATTCTTGAATAATAAAGTAGCGAGTCAAACCTTTTGATGACGTTACAAATTGGTAGGAAGTCAAACGCTTTACTGAAGGTCTTACCCTCCGAAATCCTATCCCGTTATGTCGAGAATATAGCATAGCGTTTAAGGGAACGAACTAGTATTCGTCTTAGTGACGGGCACCTTAATTTAATGTGTGATATAGAATATCGAGGGTAATGCCTCTCGAAACTGATGCAACCTAACTTGAGATGTGAACGGCTAAGTCAATAGCATCACCTATCATGCGATTCCGAGAGTTCAACCAGATATTACGGCAGTAAGTCCGTGTTACAGAATAGCATTAGACGCCCCATTTCACATTAAAATGTTGATCTACGTTATCACACCGGCGTAGATCTTTACGAATTGGTATAGAGTAAATCCATTTACCGAAAGACTTACATTCCTACATACAAACTCACTGTATCGAGAGTATATCTTCGTGTACAGTGAAACACATTAGTATTCATTTTTGTGAAGGTCACCTCAATTTCATGAGTGAAATGGAATGTGGAGGGTGAAACAGTTCGGGAGAGAGACCACCGTCATTGGGATTCGTACGGCTATGACAGTAGCCTCACCTATCCGGCGCATCCGAGAGGCAAACCAGGTATTCCGGGAGTAAATCCTCTGTACAGCATTGGCAACAGAAACCTCAATTCACTGTTTGATTTGACAATTTTAACCGAAGGCATCACCTTCCGTGAATCCATCCCTCTATAGCGATTGGCTTGCTTAGTGTTCATCGGAATAAATGAGAAGACATTTTGGGAGAGGGACACCTTATTTTCGAGTATGAGTAACAGAATCGTATGTCAAACAATACGAGAAGGAATCCACCTCCTTTGAGAATGGCACAGCTACGTCATTACCTTCAACTGTCCTGTGATATCGGGAGTCAAACCAGTTATTCCGGGAGCTAATTCGCTGGTCAGTATTGGCAGTAGACACCTTTATGCCCGGTGCAAATATTAATGCTGGCCGCGAAGGCGTTGTAGAACATTACCTATACGTGTAGGGTCAAACATCTCCGAAAAACTAGCCCGCTGTATCTCGAGGTTACCACCGTATTCAAAGGTACCAAATATTATACATTCTGGTGACGAGCATCATAATGTATGTATGAATTAGAATATCGAGGGTCAAACCTTTCGACAACGTTACCACCTTCTCTAAGAGTCGAACAGCTAAGTTTGCAGTTTCACCTATCCTGTGATTCCGAGAGACAAATCGGGTATACGGGGGTCAATCCTCTGTACAGCATTGGCATTAATCACCTTAATTCATGGTATGAATATGTATGAAGAAGGTCAATACGTCGGAGAACATTACCAATTGATATAGAGCCATTCTTTTTACCCAATATATTACAAGCCTAGAACCTAACCCAGTGTAGCGATTGTCATGCTTGGTGCTCACGGAAACAAGTCAGTAAATATTATAGCAGAGGCACGCCTTATTTTATAAATGTGTTAGAAGATCGCGGGTCAGACCGCACGAGAACGTTACCAGCCTCTTTGAGAGACGACCGGCTGAGTCATATAGCTACACCTATCCTGTGATTCCGATAGTCAACCCGGGAAAACCGAGGGTGCATCCGCTGAACAGTGTTGGCATTTATCACCTTAATTCATGCTGTGCATACGAAAGTAGCGTTACCAATTGGAATGAAGTCAAACGTCTTACTGAAAACCTTACCGTCCGAAAGCCTAACGCGACGTATCGAGCGTATAACATGGTGCTCAGTGGAACATATTATTATAAATTTTAATGTTGGGCACCATAATTTCATGTATGAATTAGAACATCTGGTGTCAAACCGTTTGTGAACGTCACCACCTTCTGTCAGTTTGGAACGGCTAAATCAATAGCTTCACGTATCCTGTGGTTCCGAGAGTCGAACCAGGTACTGTGGGTGTAAATATGCTGTACACTATTGGCAATACACACCGCAATTCACAGTTTGAATTTTAAAGCAGGCCGTCAGCCAGGTCTAGAACATCACCTACTCCTGTAGGGTCAAACTGTTCACAGAATGCCTGACCCTCCGAAAAACGGACCGGCTGTATCCAGTGTATAACACCGTGTTCAAATGTATAAGCTAGTGTACATTTTCGAGACGCGCACCAGAATTGCAACTGTGAATTAGAATGTCGAGAGTCACAGTGTTGCGGAAAGTTAAGACCTTCTGCGAGAGACGAATTGGTAAGACACTAGGTTAACTTACCCTGTGATTTCGAGGGTCAGCCCTGGACAACCGAGTGTAGGACCGCTGAAGAGTATTGACAATACACACCATAATTCGCGGCTTGAATATTACAGTAGAGCGACAAACCGTTTGAGATCGTTGCCAATTGGTATTAGGTCAAATGCTTTCCCGATGGCCTTACCATCCGCAAACTTCACCAGCTTCATCGAGAGTATACTTTCGTGAATAGAGAAAGATGTTAGTCTTAATTTCAGTGACGGCACCCTAAATTTATGTATGAATTACAATATCGATGGTCAAACTGATCGCGAACGTTACCAACCTCCTTCAGAGTCGAACGGGTAGGTCAATAGCTTCACCTATCTTGTGGTTCCTAGGGGTGAACCAGGTATGCTGGGAGTAAATCCGCTCTACAGTATTGCCAGTAAACACCTTAATTCTCAGTGTAAATATTACAGTAGGACAGCAAACCGTTTGGGAGCGTTACCAATTGGTATAATGTCAAATACATTACCGAATACATTACCTTCCAAGAACGTAACCCCTCATAGTGAGTGTCATGCTTAGTGCTCACGGAAACAATTCAGTAGACATTTTATCTCACGGTCACCTTATTATCCTCTGCGAACGGAATAATCAATATTCAAACCATTCGAGAACGAACCCATCTTCTTTGAGAGTCGAACGGCTAGGTCAATAGCTTCACGTATTCTGTTATTCCGGCAGTCAATCCAGGTATTCCGTAAGTCAATCCGCTGTGTGCTATTGGCAATGGACATCTTAATATAATTTATGAATATTAAAGTTGGGAGTCAAACTGTTGGGAACCATTAATGGTTGGCATAAGGTCCATCTTGTTACCGAACATATTTCCGTCATAGAACATATCACGCAGTTGCGAGTGTCACTCTTAGTGCTCACGGAAACAAGTTAGTAGACACTTTAACAGATGGGCACCTTATTTTCATTTAGGAACAGAATAATCGGGAGCCAAACCGTTACACAAGGGTCCCACCTCTTTTGGGAGTCGAATGGCTAAGTCCATATCTGCACCTATCCTATGAACTCGAAAGCCAATCCAGGTATTCCGGGAAACAATCCGCTGTACACTATTGGCAATACACACTTTAATTCACGGAATGAATATTAATGAGGATGGTCAATCCGTCGGACAACATTACCAATTGGTAAAGGGTTATTCTTTTTACCGAATGCACAACCTTCCAAGAAAATATCCCGCAGTAGCTAGTGTCGTGCTTAGTTCACACGGAAACAAATTAGTAGACATTATAGTAGAGGCACACTTCATTTCCATACATGAAGTAGAAGATCAAATCGTTTGAGACCGCTGCCACCATATTTGGGTGTGGAACGGCTAATTCAATAGCGTCACCTATCCTGTGATTCCGAAGGTCAAATCAGGTATTCCCGGAGTCAATCCGGTACCTTTATTGACGATAGACAGCTTAATTCACTGAATGAATATTAATCTACAGATTCAAACCGTTGTGGAACGTTAGTTATTGCTATAGATTCAAAGTTTTAACCGTAGTCCATAACGTCCAAGAACCCATCCCGCTGTAGGGATTGGCTTGCTTAGTGTTCACCAGAGCAAATTAGTAGACATTTTGGCAGAGGGACTCCATATTTTCACGTATGAATAGGACGTTCGACGGAAAAACCGAGCCGGAACATTACCTCCATCTTCGAGAGTCCAAGTGCTAAATCAATAGATACACCTATCCTGTGATTCTGAGGCTCAGACCACGTATTCAGGGAGCGAATCCACTGAGGAGTATTACCAATGGACACCCTATTTCACGGTATATATAATATAGTACAGAGTAAAGCCGTTGTTGAACGATACCGAATGGTATAGAGTCAAACTTTTTACCGAAGGCCTTACTGTCCGGGAAGCTATCCCGTGCGACCGAGAGTATATCTTCGTGTTCAGAGGACGACGTTAGTATACATTTTACTGACTGACACACTAATTTCATGTAAGAATTGGAATATCGAGGGACGGACCGTTACAGAACGGCAACACCATCTTAAAGGTAGGGAGAGGAATTACGAGCGGTATGCATGGTTGGGCTCTCGTTATCGCATGGTAGGTGATGATATTGACTTAGCCGTTCTATTCCCAAGGAAGATCGTCACGTTCTCGCATGGTTTCGTACTCGATCTTATAATTTAAACGTGAAATTAAGGGTTCGGTTACTAAAATATATACTAATTAGCTTCGTTGACCACAAGGATATACTGTCGGTACAGCGGGATAGGCTTCCAGTGGGTAAGCTCTTCAGTAAAGCGTTTGACTTTATACCAATTGGTATTATTGTCAAATGGACTGACGCTCTATATTAATATACATACTGTGAATTAAGGTGACTATTGCAAACTGTTCAGCTGATTCACTCCCGGAATACCTAATTTGACTCTTGTAATCTTGGAACTCTCTCAAACAACGTGGCATTGTGCTCGAACGGTTTGCCCCTCGCTCTTCTGATTCAAACATGGAATTAAGCTGCCTGTCACTCAAATGTATACTAATTTGTTTCTCTTATCACGAAGTCATACTCGCGATGCAGCGGTATACGTTCTATGAAGGTAACGTAGTCTGCAAAAAGAATGACTTTATAACAATTTGTAATATCTTCCGACGATTGGATTCCCAATTTTATTGCCCATGCCGGATGTTCTCCAAGTACTTTTGGTTTGGCTCTCGGCATTCCAGGATAGGACATGGTATTCACTTAGCCGTTCGACTATCAATGAAGTTGGTAACGTTCCCGAACGGTTTGTCCCTCCATCTTCAAATTCGTACTTGAAATTAAGGTTCTCGTCACCAAAATGTATTCCTATTTGCTTCTCTGAACACGAAGTAATACCATGGATATAGGGGGTTAGCATCTCCGATGGTGAGATCTTCTGTAAAACGTATAACTTTATACAAATAGGTATCGCTCTACAACGGTATGACGGTCTGCTTTAATATTCAATTCGAGAACTGAGGTGTTTATTGACAATACTGAATGGGGAATTTACTCCGGGAGTAGCTAGTTTGGCTCTCGGAATCCCAGGATACGTGAAGCTATTAACATAGCCTTTCGAATACCAAAGAAGGTGGAAACTTTCGCGACCAGTTCGCCTCTCGATCTTCCAATCCACAGATGAGATTAGGGTGCCCGTTTGTAAAATTTAAACTAATGTGTTTCTCTATAGACAAAGTTATACTCTCGATACGGCGTGTTTGGTTCTCGGTAGGTAAGGCTTTCTGTAAAAAGTTTCACTCTACATCGACAGGTAAACTTCTACACAGGTTAGGAGCTCTATCTTAATATTCATGCCGTGAAATATGATGTCCGCTGTCTGTAGTACAGCGAATTGACTCCCGGAATACCTTCCTTGTCCTTCGGAATCACAGGATAGTTGCAGCTACTGATCAAGTAGTTCGGTTTCCGTGGAAGGTGGTAACGTTGTGGAACGGTTTAACACGCGCTCTTCTAATTCGTAAATGAAATTAAGGTGTACGTCACAAATATGTATACTGATATGTTTCCTTGGTCTCCAAATTAGTATCTCAATGCAGCGAGTTGTATTCTCGGAATGTAAGCCTTCTGTAAAAGGAGTGACCCTATACGAATTTATAATGGTCTCCGACAGTTTGACTTTCTACTTTAAAATTCATACAGTGAATTATGGTATCAATAGCCTATAAAACGCAGCGGATTTGTTCCCGTAATGACTTCATGGCTCTCGGAATCACAGAATGGTTGAAGCTATTGCCTTAGCTATGCGACTCTCAATGAAGGTGGTATCGATGTCGAACGGTGTAACATTCGATCTTCTAATTCATGAATGAAATTAAGGTGCTCGTCAATAAAATGTATATTAATTAGCTTGTCTGAGTACGTGGTTATACTCTTGATACAGAGGGATAGCTTCTCGGATGGTAAGGACTCCGTTTAAAAGTTATACACCTTTCCAACGGGAAATGTGCTCCAACGGTTTCAGTGTTTACCTTAATATTTAGTCCGCGAAATAGCGTGCATTGTGCTCGCACTGAAATGCAGAGCTTCTCGCGGTATACCTGATTAGACTCTCGGAATCACAGGATCGGTGTAGCTATTGACTTAGCCATTCGTTCCTCAATGAAGGTGGTAACGTTCTGGAACGGTTTGACCATCCATTTTCTAATTCACCTGAAGTTAACGTGCCGACACTGAAATGAATTCGAATTTCTCTCTCTTATCACGATTATATGCTCCCGATATGGCGGGTTAGCTTCGCCGTAATTAGGGCTATAGGTAAAATATTTGACTCTATACCAATAGGAAGCATACTACAACGGTTTTGCGTTCCGCATTAATCTTCAAACCGCGAAATAAGGTGCCTGTTGCCAAGACTGGTCTGGGGATATACACCAGGAGTACCTGGGGTGACTTTCAGAAACGCAGGACATGTGATGATATTGACTTGGCCATTCACCTCTCGAAGATGGTGGTATCCTTCTCGGACGGTTTGACCCTCGATCTTCAAATACATACATCAATTTAAGCAGCCAGTCCTTGATATGTATAACAATTTGTTTCTCTGGCCAGGCAGTTATACTCCCGATAAAGCGGGTTAGCTGCTCGCAAGATATGGCCATCTGTAATAAGGTAGACTCGAAACCAAAGAGTAACGTTCTACAACGGTTTGACTCTGTACTCTAATACTTATGCCGTGATATATGGTGTCTAATGCCATTAATGTTCAGCGGATTGGGTACCGAAATACCATGTTCGACTGTCGGAATTACAGAATATGTGTAGCTAATGACATAGCCGTTTGTTACTCCAAAACGGCGGCAAAGTTCTCGAACGGTTTGTGACACGATTTAGCTGCTAATACATGAAAATACGGTGTTCTTCTGATCAAATATCTACTAACTTGATTCCGCGACCACTAAGCCAGACACTCCCTACAGCGTATTATGCTCCTCGGAAGGAAATGCCCTCGGTAAAGGGTTTGATTCTATACGAATGGGTAACGTTCTACAACAGCTTTATGCTCTACTATAATATTTAATCCCTGAATTAAGGGTTAATTGCCAACTCGGTTCTTCGGATATACTCCCGGTATACCTGATTTGTCTATCGAAATCACAGCTCAGGTGTAGCTTGTGATTCAGGAGTTCGATGCTCGAAGAAGTTGGCCACGTTCTCGAAAGGTCTAATATTCTTTCCTTTCACATATATATGAGAGTAAGGCCCCCGTCACTAAAATGTATAGTAACTTACATCTGTGAACACGATATTATACTCAAGATACAGCGGGTTAACTTCTCGAAGGTTAGGACTTCTGTGAAACCTTTTGCACTGTAGCAATAAGTAACATTATACAACGGTTTGGATCTGTAGATTAATATTCACACCGTGAATTAATGTGTCTATTGTCAATACCGTTCAGCGGATTTACTCCAGGATTACCGGTCTCCGATAGACGTACCATGTATACCAGGTGTATATCCACTGATCCGAATTGGCAATTGACACATTAATTCAGGGTTTGAATAGTAAAGTGCAGAGTGAAACCGTTGTAGAACGTTACCCCCTTCTTTGAGAGACGAACGGCTAAGCCAATAGCTTCACATATCCTAAGATTGCGGGAGTCAAACCAGGTATTCCGGGAGTAAACCCGCTGAACACTTATGGTAATAGACTCCTTTCTTCACGGTTTGAATATTGAAATGGAGCACCAAACCGTTTGAGATCGCTACCAATTGCTGTAAAGTCAAACAGTTCAACGAAGATCATACCCACCGGAAAATTAACCCGCTGCATCGAGAGTATAACTTCATGTTCAGAGTATCAAATGTGTATGCATTTTAATGACGGGGACCTTAATTTCATTATGAATAATAACAACGAGGGTCAAACCGTTAGACAAAGTTACCATCTCCCTTGAGATATGAACGGCTATGTCGATAGCATCACGAATCCTATAATTCCAAAGTCAAACGACATATTCTGGGAGTATAAGCGCCGTACAGAATCAGCAGAAGATACCTTAATTCGCGTTGTGAATATTAAAATAGAGCGTCACGTCTTGTGCGAGCGGTACCATATGCTACAAAGTCAAACTTTTTACCGAATTCATTACCATCCGCGAAGTTAGCCCGCTGTATCGAGAGTATAGCTACGTGTTGAGGGAAACACATTAGTATACAATGTTGTGTCAGCACCTTAATTTCATGTATGATTGAGAATATCGATGTGCAAACCGTTCCGGGACGTTACGACCTTCTATGAGTATTGTACACTTAAGACAATAGCTTCACTTGTACAAGTGATTCCGAGAGTCAGACCAGTTATATCAGGAGTAAATCCGCTGTACACTGTTGGCAAAAAACCTTTCCCGTATTGAATATTAATGCAGAGCGTGAAACCGTTTGATACACTTAGTGTAGAGTGTAGAGTGAAACGTTTTACGAAAAACCTTAACCTGCGTGACCCTAATCAGCTGTCTCGGAAGTATAAATTCGTGAGCAGAGATACAAAATAGAATACAGTTCAGCAACGGTCACCTTAGTTTCATGTATGAATTAGAAGATCTACAGTCAAACCATTCGAGAACGTTACCGTCTTTTTGGGGAGTTGAACGTCAGAGTCAATAGCTTCAGCAATTCTGTGATTCCGTGGAATCAAACCTGGTATTCCAGGAGTAAATCCGCCGTGCAGTATTGGCACTAGTAACCTTCATTCACGGATTGAATATTAAAATAGAACGCCAATCTGTTTGTGTGCGTCACCAATTGGTATAATGTTAAACGTTTTACTGAGGACCTTACCCTCGGAGGATCTATCCCCCTGTATCGAGAGTATATCATGGTGTTAAGAGTAGAAATTAATATGCATTTTAGTGACGGGCATCATTATTTCATGTTTGAATTGGAAGATCGACGGTTAAACCGTTCGGGAACGTTTCTACCTTCATTGAGGGTCGATCGGCTATGTCAGTAGCTTCACCTATTCTGTGTCACGGAGTAGGAAACTTGGGGTTCCTGGAGTAAATCGGCGGAACAGTATTTGCAATAGACACCTCAATTCACGGTTTGAACACTAATGCACACCGTCAAACCGTTGTGGAACGTTCCCAATTGCTATAAAGTTAAATGATTTACCGACAGCCTTAGCGTTCGAGAATCTAACCTTCCCTTTAGAGATTATAACTTCGTGTTCAGAAGATCAAAGTAGTAAACATTTTAAAGACTGGGACCTTAATTTCATTATAAACAAGAAGGTCGGGTTTCAAGCCGTTCCAGATAGTTTCCACATTCTTTGAGGCACGAACGGCTAATTCAATAGCTTCATACATCCTGTGATTCCGAGAGGGAAACAGGTCATTACGGGAGTAAATCCGCAGAACGGTGTTGGGACAGACACTATATTTCACGGTTCGAATATTAAAGTAGAGCGTCGAATCGTTTGAGAACGTTATCATCAACACTGATATTCGAACTTCTAAGTCAATAGCTTCATGTATCCAGACATTCGGAGAGTCATATCAGTTATTCCGGTTGTAAATTCGCTGAACAGTTTTGGAAATAGACACCTTAATTCTCGGATTTAATGTTAAAGTGAAGCGTCAAACCGTTTGAGGGCGTTACCAAATAGTATGAGGTCAAACACTTTACCGATGGCCTTACCATCGGTGAAGCAAACACGTAGTTTCGACAATGTAACTTAGTGTCCTGAGAAAAATTTAGTCTTTATTTCACTGTGGGCACCATACATTCAATCATGAATTAGATGATCGAGGGTCAATCCGTTAGAGAACGTTGCCACCTTCTGTGAGAGACGAACGCCTAAGACAACAGCGTCACCTATGGTCGTGGTTCCGAGAGTCAAACCAGCAATTCCAGGAGTAAATCTGCTGAACAGTACTGTCGATAGACAGCCTAACTCTCGGTATGAATATTAAAGTAGTAAGTTAAACCGTTCTAGAGCATTATCAAATGGTATATAGTCAAACATTTTACCGGATACCTTGCCTTCCAAGACCCTAACCCGCTGTTGCGAGTGTCATGCTTACTGCTCACGGGAACAAATTAGTAGCCATTTTAGCCGAGGGGCTCCATAATTTCATGTATGAATTGGACGATCAGGTGTCAAACCGCTTCAGAATGTCAACACCATCTTTGAGAAGGGGGTTTAGTGGGTAAGAATCCCGCAGACGCCCAGCCTCCCCCTCAGGGGACAGGACATCCTTGGAAGATTCCCCCTGCGTCAAAAAAGGCCGTCGAACCGTTGTGGAACATTAACTGTTTGTGTACGGTCAAATGCCTTACAGAATGCCTTACCCTCCGAAAAAGTGACACGCTATATCGAGAGTATAATGCCGGGTTCAGGGGTACAAACTAGTATACACTTACTGACGCGCACCATAATTTCGTGTTTGAATTAGAAGATCGGAATTCATGCCGTTTGAGGACGTTACCACCTTCTGTGAGATACGAACGGCTAAGTCCATAGCTTCACCTATTCTGTGATTCCGAAAGACAAGTCAGGTACCCGGGAGTAAATACGCTGAAGAGTATTGGCAATAGACACATTAGGCCACGGTATGAATATTAACGAAGGAAGCCAAACTGACGAAGAACATTACCTGAGCGTAATAATTAATCCGTCTTACAGAATATCGTACACTCCGTGAACCTTACCCTCTATAGCACATGTATTGCATAGTGTTCATGGGAACAAATTAGTAGACACTGCAGCAGACGGACACATTAAATGCATGGATCAATAGGAAGATGGACTGGTCATATCGTTCGAGAGTGATACCACAACTTTTGACAGTCGCATGGCTAGGGCAATAGCGTCACCGATCCTGTAATTCTGAGAGGCCAACCAGATATTCCCTGAGCATAGCCGCTGTTCTAAATTGGTACTGACACCTTTATTCGCGCTTAACAGTACGCCTTAACTTCCTAGAAGGTAACCAGCTGTATCGAGGGTGTGACTTCGTTTTCGGGGAAGCAAATAACTACACATTTTAGTGAAAGGAACGTTTACTTCATGTATGAATAAGCAGATCGAATGTTGAAACATTAGAGAACGTTACCACCTTCTATGAGAATCAAAACGCTATGCCAATTGCTTCACCTATCCCTAGAATCCGAGTGTCAGACCTGGTATTCCGGGAGTAAATCCGCGGATCAGTTTTGGCTCTTGACACCTTAACTGACGGTTCGTATATTAGCGTAAAGCACCAAACCGTTGCAGAACGATACCTATTCTTTAGAGTCACACTTTTAGCTGAAGGCCTCACCGTCAGAAGAGTTAACCCGCTGTACCGAGTCTGCGCCCTAGTGTTCACGCATACATATTAGTAGACATTCTAGCAGACTAAAGCCATGTATTCATGTATAAATAGAAACATAGCCAACGTGTGTCCGAGATTTATCGTGTGGCACCTGCCACTAGGGCTCATCCACACGGCACCCATGGGCGCGGGATTGGGATACGCACAGACATCGCGCTGCGTGGCGCACCTTGCGACGCACCTACCAATTAGCTCGTAGACTGCAAGCCCTACGCGCCAACATTGGGTAGGCCTGGGCATTTCTATATCCCTACTGACTCTGCAGGCCAGTGCCCGAGGTGATCTCACGCAGCTCACACGTGGAGGATTTAACCCGACCGAAGACGAGGTCCCCTAACCCGGGATATGGGCTTACCACAGCCCCCTCGATGCCAGCCGAAGCAACCGGTCGGAGGGGGGGGGGGCGGACCGAAGCCCGCCCGCTCCAGGGATCGAACCGGTTCCATACCAGTGTATGCAAGGGCGAACCGGTCATACCCCTCGTAAGGATACCTTACTTCCTGAATGAGGTGCTTGCTCACCTCGGCCTAGGTAGGGCCGACTCGGGCACCGTGGGTTCGTCATAGCCATACTAAAATAGAGCCAGAAGGCTCACCGCAGCCCCCGAGGGGAGAAACATAGGCAGTAAAACAGTTCGGGAACGCTACCACATTCTTTGAGAATCGAACGGCGGAGTCAATAGCTACAACCATCCTGTCTCTCCCAGAGGCAAACCAGGTATTCCGGAATTAAGTCAGCTGAACAGTTTTGGCAATAGACACCTTAATTCAGGGGTTGAATATTAAAGTAGAGCGGCGGACAGTTTGAGAGCGTTATCTATTGGTATAGGGTCTAACTCTTCACCGAAGCCCGTACGTTCCCAGAAGCTAAGCCGCTGTGTTCACAGCATATCTTCGTGTTCAGAGAAATAAATTAGTATTCGTTTCAGTGACGGGCTCCATAACTTCATGTATGAATTAGAAGCTCGAGTGTCAACCCGCTCGAGATCGTTGCATCCTTCTGTGAGATACGAAGTCAATAGCTTCACCTATCCTGTGAATCCGAGAATCATATAAGATAGTACGTGAGTAAATCCGCTGAGAAGTATTGGCAATTGACACCTCAATTCACGGTTTGAATATTAATGTAGGTAGTCAAACAGTTCTAGTACATTGCCAAGTGGCATATAGTCAAACTTTTTACCGGATACCTTGCCTTCGATGACACCAGTCCGCTGTAGCGAGTGTCCTGCCTAATGCACACGGAATCAAATTAGTAGACATTTTAACAGGCGGGCACCGTATTTTCATGTATAAATAAAATTATCGGGAATCAAACCCTTCGAGAACGTCCCCACCATCTTTGGGTGTCGAACGGCCAAGTCAATAGCAACACCTATTGTGTTATTCAGATTGCCAAATAAGTTATTCCGGGAGAGAATCCGCTGTTCAGTATTGGCAATAGACACCTTCATTTAGAGTATGAATATTAATGTAGAAGATCAATACGTCGGGGAACATTACCAATTGGAATAGTATCATTCCTTTTGCCGAATACGTTACCATCCTAGAACATAACGCGCATTAGCTAGTGTCATGCTTAATGCTGTCAGAAACATATTTGTAGTCATTATAGGAGAGGTATACCTTATTTGATATATGAATCAGAAGATCGAGCGTCAAAACTTTCGAGCACGTTACCAGCTACTTCGTGAGCGAACATCTGCACCAATATTTTCACCTATAGTCGTGGTTACGACAGTTAAGACTGAAATTCCAGGAGTAAATCCGCTGATCAGTATGGGTAATAGACATCTTAATTCACTGTATGAATATTAAACTATAGTGTCAAACCGTTCTAGAGCATTACCAAATGGTATATAGTCAGACAGTTTACCGGATACCTTGCCTCCAAGAACCTAACCCGCTGTAGCGATCGTCATGCTTAGTGTTCACGGAAACAAATTTGTAGACGTTATAGCAGAGGCATACCTTATTTTGACGTATGAATTAGAAGATCGAGTGTCAAACGCTTCGAGAACGTTAGCACCTTCATTGAGAGACGAACGGCTAAGTCAATAGCTTCACCTATTCCAAGATTCCAAGTGTCAAGCCATGTATTCGGGAGTAAATCCGCTGAGCAGAATTGGCATTAGACACCTATTTCACGGTATAGGTATTAAAGTGCAGAGTAAAGCCGTTTGCGAACGTTACTAATTGGCATAAAGTCTGAATACCTTACCCTGCGAAAGCCTATCGCATTATATCGAGAGTATAACATCGTGTTCAGAGGAACAAATTAGTATATATTTTAGTGACGACGACGGTAATTTCATGTATGAATTAGAATATCGAGGATCAAAACTGTTCGAGAACGTGACCACCTTCCTTGAGACTCGAAGAGCCAACACAATAGCTTCTTTGAGAGTCGGACGGCATAGTCAGTAGCTTTACGTATCGTGTGCTTTCGAGAGTCAGGCAAGAATTCCGAAAATATATCCGCTGAAGGGTACTGGCCATACACACCATGATACACGGTATAAATGCTAATGTACTGAGTCAAACCGATGGAGAACATTATCAATTAAAATAAAGTAATACATTTATCCGATACCTTACCTTCTGAGATCCTAACGCGCTGTTGCGAGTGTCTAGTTCAATGATCACAGAATAAAATGAGTAGACGTTTCAGCAGGGAACACCGCAGTTTTACGTATGGATAGCAAAATCGAGTGTGAAACTGTTCGAGAACGTTGTCATCATTTTTATTGTCGTATTGCTATGTGAACTGCTTCACCCACCCTGTTAATCCGAGAGCAGGACCAAGAAATCCGAGAGTCTATCCGCAGTGTATTATAGGAAATAGACACATTGATTCACAGGTATAAATAGTAAAGTATAGAGTGACACGGATGTACAACGATACCTACTGGTATTGAGGCAAACTTTTTACCGACGGCCTATCCTTCCGAAAGCCCACCCCGCTGCAGGGAGTGCATTGGTTACTATTCACGGAAAGGAACTAGTAGACATTTTAGCAGACTGACACTTTATTTTCATGTAGGTATAGCAAAATCGGGGGTCAATCTGTACGAGAACGTCACCACTTTCTTTGGCAGTCGAACGGCTAAGTCAATAGTTTCACGTATAGATGTGAATCCGAGAGTCAAGCCATGTATTCCAGGAGTAAATCCGCAGTACAGTATTGCCAATAGATACCATCATTCGCGGAGGGAATATTAATATAGATCGTCACACCATGTGAGAACATAACTAATTATTATAAAGTCAAACGTTTTGTCGAATGCCTTACCGTGATTGCCGTGAAAAGAACCGACCGGTTCGAGAGTATGAAACCGCGTTCAAAGGAACGAACCAATATGACATTTTAGTGACGAGCATTTTAATTTCATGCATGAATTAGATGATCGAGTGTAAAACCGTTCGGGAATGTTGCCACCTTAGTTGAGAATCGAACGCCTTAGTTATTAGCTTCACCTACCCTCTGATTCCTGGAGACAAACCAGGTATTCCGGCCAAAATCCGCAGAACAATATTGGCAATGGACAACAAAATTCACGGTTTTAATTATAAGATAGAGCTCCAAATCTTTGTAGACCTTAACCCATGATGTAGAGTCTATCTTTTTACAGAAAGCTTTACCTACCGTGAACCAAACCCGACGTATCGAGAATACAACTTTGTACTCAGAGAAACACATTGGTTTACATCTTACTTACCAACGGGCACCTCACCTCTTTTGGGAGTCGAATATCTAAGTCAGTAATTTCAACTATGCTGTGATTCAGAAAGTCAAACGAGATATTACGGTAGTAAATGCACTGAACAGTATCGGCAACAGACACCATATTTCACAGTTTGAATATTAATGTATGGCGTAAAACCGTTCGGGAACGTTACCAATTGCCATAACGTCAAACGTTTAACCGTAGGCCTAACCTGCCGTGAATCTAACCAACTGTATCTAGAGTATAACAAGGTGTTCAGAGGAACAAGTGAGTTTACATTTTAGGTTCGGGCAACTTAATTTCATGAATGAAATAGAAGATCGAGAGTCAAACCGCTCCAGAGCGGTACCACCTTCTGTCAAGATCGAACGGCAATGTCACTAGCTTCGCATACCCTGTGATTCCGATAGTCAAACCAGGTATTCCGAGAGTAAGTCCGCTGTTCAGTATTGGAATTAGACTCCCAATTTCACGGTGTATATAATACAATGCAGCGTCACACCGTTGCTGAACGAGAGTTATTGGTATAGAACAAGAAGGTAATGTTCGACAACGGCTTGTCGGCCTGCTTTAATATTCCAACCGTGCATTATAGTGTCTATAGCCAATAGTTTTCTGCGGACTTATTGCCGGAATACAAGGCTTGACTCTCGGAATCACAGGATAGGTGAAGCTATTTACATAGCAGCTCGGCTCTCAAAGAGGTTGGCAACGTCCTCGAAAGTTTTGAGCCTCGATTTCCTTATTTGTACACAAAATTAAGGTGCGCGTGACTTAAGTGCATATTATCTTGCTTCTCTGAACACAGGGTTATTCTTTCGATACAGATGGATAGCTTCTAGGAAAGTAAGGCCTTCGGGAAAGAGTTTGACTCTATATCAATAGGTACAGTTCTACAACGGCTTGATGATCCATATTAATATTCGAACAGTGAATTATTGTTTCTGTTGCCAATCATGTCCAGCGGATTTACTTCCGAATTACCTGGTTTTGCCCTTGGAACCCCAGGGTAGGTGAAGCTACCGACTTTACCGTTCGTCTACAACAGAAGGTGGCAACGTTCACGAACGGTTTGACCCTCAATGTACTAATTCATACATGACTGTAAGGTGACGTCACTAAATTTCATACTAGTTCGTACCGCTGAGTATGGTGTTATACACTAAATACTGCGGCTTAGGATTTCGGTGGGTGAGGTCATCAGTAAGACGTTTGACCTTATACCAATTGGAAACGTTCTCAAGAATATTGAGCTCTACTTTAAATTGAAATCGTGAATTAACGTGCCTATTTGCAGCACTGTTCAGTGCATTTAATCCCGTAATTCCTGGTTTGGCTTTCGGACTCATAGTATAGATTAAGCTATTGTCTCAGCCTTTCGACTCTCAAAGAGAGTGGTATCACTCTCGATAGGTTTGACCCATGATCTTCTTACCCATAATGAAATTAAGGTCCCCGTCACTAAAATGTTTACTAATTTGATCCCCAGAACACGATGTTGTACTCTCGATGAAGCGGGTGTGTTTCCCGGAAGATATGGCCTCGGGTAAAACGTTTCCCTTTATACTAACTGGAAACGCTCTCAATCGGTTTGACGCTCTACTTTAATAGTCAAACAGTGGACTCAGGTGTCTGTTGCTAGTACAGTCCAGCGGATTTACTCCCGGAATACCTGGTTTGACTCTCGTAATCACAGGATAGTTGAAGCTACTGACTGATCCGTGCCACACTTAAGAAAGGTGGAACCCGTCTCCATCGGTTTGACGCTCGATCTTCATATTCGTATATGAAATTGAGGGACCCCTCACTAAAATGTATACTAATTTGTATCTCTGAGCACGAAATTATACTCTCAATACAGTGGGATCAGTTTCAGGGACGGCAAGAACCTCGGTAAAAGATTTGTCTTTATATAAATTGATATGGTTCTCAATCGGCGCGATGCTTTATTTTAGTTATCAAACCGTGACCTAAGGGTTCGACTGCCTATAGTGGACAGCGTAATGACTCCCGGAATGACTGGTTTAACTCTCGAAATCACAGGATAGCTGAAGCTATAAACGCAGCCTTTCGAATCTCAAAGAGTGTGGTAACGTGATCGGACGGTTGACCCTCGATCATCTAATTCATGCAGGAAATTAAAATGCCCGTCACTAAAATGTATACTAATCTACTTATCCGAACACGAAGTCATTATCTCGATACTGCGGGCTAGGTTCTTGAAATGTAAGGTACTCGTTAAAGTAGTGTCTTCATACGTATTGGTATCGTTCGCAATCGGTTTGACGCCAGACTTTAATATTCAATCTGTGAATTAAGGTGTCTAGGGCCAAAACTGTGCTGCCGATTTACACACAGCATACCTGGTTTGACATTCACAACCACGGAATTGGTGTCGCTATTGATCAAGTCGATCGATCCTCAAAGAAGGTGGATACATTTTCGATCGGTTTGACCATCCACCTTTATATTTCATACTTGAAATTAAGGTTCCATTCACTAATATGTACACTAATTTGCATCTCTGATCACGGGGATATGCTCTCGATAGACCTGGTCAGTTTTTCGGAGGGTAAAGCATTGTGTAAGTGGTTTGACCCTACACGAATATGTACTGCTCTACAACGGCGTGACGGCCTGCTTTAATATTCAAACCGTGAATTGAGGTGTCTATTGTCTATTCTCTACAGCATATTTCCTCCAGGAATACACGGTTTAACCCTGGGAATCACAGGTTAGGTGTAGCTGTTGACTTAGCAGTTCGAACATCATAGATTGCGGTAACGGTCTGGAACGATTACACACTCGATATTCTAATTCATATATGAAGACAAGGTGACCGTCACCGAATTGAATATTAATTTCTTTCTCTGAACAGGAAGTTTTACTTTCGATGCAGCGGGTGAGTTTCTCGGCAGGTAAGGCCTACGGTTAAAACAATTGACTATATACCAATTGGCAGCGATCTCAAACGGTTTGGCGCACTACTGTAATGTTGAAACCGTGAATTAAGACGTCTGTTACCAAAACTGTTTAGAGGATTTTCGTCCGGATTACCTGGTTTGTCTCTCGGAATCACAGGATGGATGAAGCAACTGACGTTGACATTCAACAACCATAGATGGTGGTTACGTTCCCGAAGGATTTACCCATCGATCTTCTCATGCATACATGCAATTACGGTGACCGTCGCAACAATATATACTAATTATGTATCTCTGAACACGAAGATACACTCTCGCTACTGCGGTATAGTTTCCCGGAGGGCAAGGTCTACCGTAAAACTCTTGACAGACCGTGAATTAAGGTGTCCATTACAAATAGTGTACACTGGAATGACTCCAGGAGTACCTGGCTTGACTATCGGAATAACAGGACAGGAGATGCCATTAACTTAGCCTTTTGACTCTCAAAGAAGTTGAGATCGCTCTCGAACTTTTTGACTGTCGATTTTTCGATTCCTACATGAAAATAGGACATCCGTCTGCGAAAATGACTGCTAATTTGAATCCGTTCACACTGAGCAACATACTCGCTGCAGCCGGATATATTCTCGTAAGGTATTGTAATTGGTAAAACCTTTGAATTTATACCAGCTGACAACATTCTCAAACGGTTTCACGCTGTACTTTAATATTCAATCCGTGAACTAAGGTATCCATTGTCAATAGTGTACAGTAGATAGACGCCCGCAATACCTGGTCTGACTATCGGAATAAGAAGATAGGTGTAGCTATTGAGTTAGCTGTAGGACCCTCAATGAAGGTGCGATCGTTCTCGAAGTGTTTGACTATCGATTATTCTGTTCATACATGATACTAAGGTGTGCTTCTACTATAATGTCTACTAATTTGTTTCCGTGTGCACTAAGAGTGACACTCGCTATTGCG
Organism: Lasioglossum baleicum; assembly: GCF_051020765.1. Lineage (NCBI taxonomy): Eukaryota > Metazoa > Arthropoda > Insecta > Hymenoptera > Halictidae > Lasioglossum > Lasioglossum baleicum. Next base: position 11,508 of record NW_027469842.1, on the reverse strand, counting down.
GGTGAGGTTCTTGGATGGTAAGGTATCCGGTAAAATGTTTGAATTTACACCATTTCGTACTGCGCTCCAACGGTCTGACGCTCTAAATTTATATTTATACGGCGAATTAAGGTTTCTATTGCCAATACTGCTCTTGTGGATTTACTCCAGGAATACCAGGCAGGTTTGATTCACAAAATTACAGGATAGATGGAGCTACTAACACAGCCGTCCGAACATCAAAAACGCTGGTAACGTACTCGAAATGTTTGACTCTCGATTTTGCATCCCATACATGAAAATAAGGTCCCCGACTTCTGAAATGTCTATTAATTTCTTTTCCTGAACACTAAGCATGACTCTCCTAGAGCCGGCTATGCTTCTCGGGTGGAAAAGCCTTCGGCAAACCGAATGACTTTCCACCAATTGCTGGCGTTCCCAAACGGTTTGACGCTCTTCTTTAAAATTCAACTCGCGAATTAATGTGCTATTGCCATTACTGTTCTGCGGATTAACGCCCGGAATACCTGCTTATACTTATGCTAACGCAGGTTAGATGAAGTTATATCGAGTTCCTGTAGTTGCACACGGCAGCTCGATGCGAAATTACTGCATGGAATCAGTTAATTCCTTATCCCTGATTGTGTACAATATGCATTCTGTCCCAGTTTTCTATTTATTTATAGATACTGCAATTTACTGTTGGTATATTTAGGATCTTGTTCAAAATTTTCAATTTTTATGTAAAAAAATTGTATTTCTTAGTAAAAGTGCCTTTGAAATTATTTGAGTGAACGTTTATGACATTCCTTTGTTAAACATACTGTTATTTTATATTCATTCTCTGTAAACGTGCCTACGCCTCCTCAGCGACACGGCAGAAGTGATCCTGTATTTGCGTTCGGTAGATCGGAGCGTCACTACTAAATGGTCTACATTAATTTCTTTAGCCTTGATTTTCTACCGTATGCACTTTTTTCTAGTCGATCGTTTATTTATAGATACTGTATGGTACTCTTATCATATTTCCGATTTTTTAAAGAATTATCAATTTCTAGTTTATAATATTGCATTCTCTAGTAAAAGTGTCTTTGGAATTATGTGAGTCTATGATGATGACATTATTTTGTTAAACTTATTGTTCTTTGATATGAATTTCTCTATACACACCTACGTTTCCGGGCCGACATGATTGGCGTGGTCTTGTAGTTGCGTTCCGTAAATCGGATCGACGCTAGTGTATGATCATCGGTAATTTCTTTAAATTTGAATTTGTATTGTAGTCATTTTTCCCCAGTTTTGGATTTATTTATACATATTGTAATTTACGGTTAAGATATTTTGGATTTTTCTGAAAATTAATAATTTTTAAGATAAAAAATTGTACTCCTTAGAAGATTGCCTTTGAGTTAGTAGTGTGTACGTTTCTGACAATATTTTGTTAAATTCTTGGTCAGTATGTGTGATTGATAGAATGCGTACATACACCGACGGAGCAACACGGCTAGGTAGGTCTGGCTGCAGCGTGCGGCAGATAGGAGCTGATTTTATTAACCTTGATATTGTACCGTTCACATTTTTTCGCTGTTTTTTATTTATTTCTACATACCGTTATTTACTGTTTTGATATTTTCGATTTCTGCCAAAATTCCAATTGATAATTTCAAAAATTGTATTTCTTAGTAAAAGTGTATCTGGTAATAGTAGAGTGTACTTTTATGACAATATTCTGTTATACATATTGTTATTTTATACGGGTGTCTGTATATGTTCCTACGCTTCCTGTACGACAGGGCTGGGATTATAATGTAGTTGAGTTCGGTAAATCGGAGCGAAACTAGGGTGTGATCTACGCTAATTTCTTAAACCTTAATATTGTACCGTATGCATTCTTTCGCAGCTTTCCATTTATTATGATATTTTCGATTTTTATCAAAATTTAAAATTTTTTGCTTGATAAATGGTATTTTTGAGTAAAGGTGCCTTGGGCATTAGTTAAGTCTACATTTATGACATTATTATGTTGATCTTACTGCTATTTAATATGATTGGCTGTATACGTACCTACGCTGCCGGAGCGAAGCAACTGGAGTCATCTTGCTGTTGCGTTCGCTACATCGGAACGACAGGTCTTGATGGGCTTCGTTAATTTCCTTAACCATGATATTGTACTGCATGCGGTTTCGCATACCATACATTTATTGACGCATACTGTAATTTACTGTAATCATGGTTTCAATGTTTTGAAAATTTTCAATTTTTATTACAAAAAATTGTATTCCTTACGAGACGTGTCATTGGAATTAGTTGATTGTACGTTTCTTACATTATTTTGTTAACCTTACTCGTATTTTATACGACTGCCTGTGTATGTACCTGTACTTCCGGAACGACACGGCTGGGGTTATGTTGTAATTGCGTTTACAATATAGGAGCGACGCTGGTATATGTCCTTTGTTATTTTTCTTAAACTTAATGTCTTGCCGATTGCATTCATTCGCAGATTTCCATTTATTTCTACACACTGTAATTTACTGTTTCCATATTTTTGATTTTGTTCCAAAAGATTCAATTTCTAGTTTAAAAAGTTGTATTTCACATTAAAAGTGTCTTTGGTATTATGTGAGTGTACGTTTATTATATTATGTTGTTACGCTTGTGTGTGTCGTTACCATTCGTTAGTGGACAGTCTCAATTCCGATATCGATCGGTATTTATGTTTGTCCTTGGTAGGGCCGTGTATCCTATTACTGCTTGAAATTTCCGAACTTGAGGCGTAAGGTGGGGGTTACACAGAAAATAGAAAATAACCACTACTTCTACTACTGCAGGTATCCGGCGTATATGACGGTCATGCGTCTAGGTGCCTTTATGGTTTACTTGAGGTGCGCGATAGGTACTATGGGATTATCCAGGCAACAATAATCCGCCGAAACGTTATTTCAAGGATTAACAACGCTTAATCTCATTCTCATTGATTGGCTCTATACGCACCTACGCTGCCATTCGCGACACGATTGAGAGTTAGCCTTGTAGCTGCTTTCTGTAGATCGAAGCGTCACCACTGGATGGTCTTCGCTAATTTCTCTAACCTTCCTATAGTACCGTATGCATTTTGTCCCAATCTTCCATTTATTTATACATGCTGTAATCTACTGTAGTTGTATTTTCAAATTTCTCAAATGTTCCAATTTTTAGTTTCAAAAATTGTATATTTTAGGAAAAGGGACTTTGGAATTAATTGAGTGTACGTTTATGACATTATATTGTTATACGTACTGTTATTTTATGCGAGAGTCTGTATACGTACCTACGCTGCCGGAACGACCCGCCTGGCGGGGCCTTGTAGTTGCGTACGCCATAACGGAGAGGCACTACTTCATGGTCTGCGTTAATTTCTTATACCTTCATTTTGTACCACATGCATCTTTTCCCAGTCCTCCATTTATTTATATATACTGCAATATAGTAATGTCATATTTTCAATTTTTTTTTTCTCAAACTTCAAATTTTTAGTCAAAAGACTGTATTGCTTATTAGAAGTGCCTTTGGAATAAATTAGGTGTACGTTTGAAAGAATATTTTATTGAATTCTTTGCAATTTTGAATGATTGATGGCACACGCTCCTACATTGCCAGAGAGACACCACTGGCGAAGTCTTGTAGTTTCATGCGGCAGATCGGTGGGGAGTACTGGATAGTCTTTGTTAACTTCTTTATCCATAATATTGTACCGTATGCATTCTTACGCAGCTTCCTTTTTATTTTAACATGCTGTAATTTACAGATATGATATTTTCGATTTTTTTCTGAATTTCGTAATCTTTGTTTAAAAAATTGAATTTCTTAATAAAAGTGTCGTTGGAATTATTTGTGTGTACGTTTATGACAATATATTAAGTTCTAGGGTATTTTATAGGGTTGTATCTATACGCATCTGTTTTACCGGCCCGGCACGGCTGCTGTGGTCTTGTAGTAGCGATCATTAGATCGGTGCGTCACTGCTGTATGCTCTTTGTATATATTTTTAACCTTAATATTGTACTATATTAATTTCTTTGTAGTCATGTATTAAATTTCATATGCTGTAATTCACTGTTATGGTAAGATCGATATGTTATAATTATAAATTTTTGTTTAGGGATTTGTAATTCTTAGTAAATGTGTCTTCGGAAATAGTTGAGTGTACATATATGAAAATTTTCTGTTAAGCTTGGTGTTACATTATATGGTTGTCTATATGCGTACCTACGTCGTTTGCGCCACCCGACTGGCGAGGTCATGCAGTTGCTTACGAGAGAACGGAGCGACTCTACGATAATGTTTTTAACGTTGATATTATACAGTAAGAATTTTTTCTCAGCTTTTCATTTATTTGTATTGGGATCAGAACCATTGTTACACGAAATAGCGAAGACCATCCAGTACGCCGCTCCGATCTGCCGTACGCAACAACAAAGCCATTACAGCCGTGTCTTTCCGGACGCGTAGGTTCGCATACAGGCAACCGTATGAAATAGCAGTAAGTATAGCAAAATACTATCATAGCCGTACACTTAACTAATTCCAAATATACTTTTAATAAGAAATACAATTTTTTTAAATAAAAATTGGAAACATCAGAGGAAGTTAAGGATATCGTAAGAATAAATTACGATATTTCTAAATAAACAGAAAATTACGTAAAACTAAATACGGTACAACATTGTTTTTAAAGAAATTAACGACGACCATCCAGTTGTGCAGCTTCGATCAGCCGTTCGCGACAACAAGACCTCGCCAGTCGTGTTGCTTCGGCTGCGTTGGCACCTATACGGCCAATAATGTAAAACTACGATAGGTTTAGAAAAATATCAAGTCAAACGTACACTCAAAAAATTCCATAGACACTTCTTTGAAGAAATACAGATTTTGAAATTAAAGACAGGAAGTTATGAAACAAATCGAAAATATCCTAAATGTAAATTGCAGTATGCAGAAACAAATAGAATCCAACCTATCAATGCTTACGGTACATTGGTAAGGATAAAGAAGAGACAAGGTCCATACGCTATTGTCGCTTCCGACCTGCCTACGCAACTACAGAGCATCCACATTCGTGTCGTACCGGCAGCGTAGGTACGTATACAGACAACCATACACAATATCAATTAGTTAAACAAAATAAATTTTCAAAAATAAATCGAAAATATCATTAGAGTAAATTAAAGAACGAATAAAATAAATGAACAAATTGGGAAAGAATGCATACAGTTTAAAATCAAGGGCTGCAGAAATTAACGTGAACAATACAGTATGATGCTCCAATCTGCCGTATATAACTACAAGACCACTAGAATTGTACCGCGCCCAAAGCGTAGGTACGTATACAATGTATCATATAAAATAGAAAGTATTTAACATAATACTTTCATAAACGTACACACAACTGATTCCAAAGACACTTTCACTAAGACATACAATTTATTAAAATAAGAATTGAAAATTTCGAACAAAATCGAAAATATCATGACAGTAAATAACAGAATGAATAAACAAATTGAAAAATTGGTAAAAAATTCATATGGAGTAAAATCATGGTTACAGAAATTAACGAAGATCATCCAGTAGGCCGCTCCGATCTGCCGTACGCACCTACAAGAACAGTCCAGCCGTATCACTCCGGATACATAAGTTCATTTACTGACTATCATTTAAATAACAACAAATTTATCGAAATATTTTCATAAACGTGCACTCAACTATTTCCAAGGACACTATAGTTATAAAATACAATTTTTGATGTAAAAATTTGAAATTCTGTAAAAAATCGAAAATATTATAACAGTAAATTACAGTATGTCCAAATAAATAGGAAACAGCGAGGGAGTGAATACGGTACAATATCAAGCCTAAAGAAGTTAACCAAATCCATATAGTAGTCTCGCGCCTAACCGCCGTACGCAACTACTTGCCCGCTCCAGGCGCGTCGCTCTGGAACCGTAGGTACGTATACAGACAATCACGTAAAATAACAGAAAGTTTAACAAACTAATGTCATAAACGTACTCTGAACTAGTTCCATAGACTCCTGTATGCTGAAATACAATTTTTTCAACTAACAATAGACAACTTCGAAAAAAATTGCATTCACCATAACAGTAAATTTCAGTGTTTGTATATAAATATAGAAATCAGAAAGAATTGCTTGCGGTTCAAAATCATGTCTTAAGAAATTAATGGAGACCATACAGTAGTGTTGCACGATATGCCGTACCATCATTCACTCTTCGAATATTAAAGCAGGAGGTCAAGCCATTGTAGAACTTTACCCATTCGTATACAGTCTAACTTTTTACCGTAGGCCATTCCACCCGAGAAGCAAGCCCGCTATATTGAGGGTATTACTTCCTGTTCCGAGAAGAAAATTAGTAGACATTTTAGTGATGGGCACCGTAATTTCGTGCATGGATTAGAAGATCGGGACACAGACTGATCATGAACATTACCGCCCCCTTTGAGAATCGAACGGCCAAATGAATAACATCACTTATCCCGTGATTCCGAGAGTCAACACAGGAAAACCGAGAAGTAAGTCCTCTAAACACAATTGGGAGTAGACACCTTATTTCGCTGTTTCAATATTAATATAGAGCGTCTAACCGTTGGAGAACGTCACCAATTGGGATAGAGTCAAGCGTTTCACCGAAGACCGTACCCGCCGAAAACCTAGCCCGCTGTATCGACAGTATAGCAGCCTGTTCATCGGAACAATTTAGCATACATTTTAGTGACGGTCGCCGTAATATCATGTATAAATAAGGAGATCGTTGAGCATACTGTTCCAGAACGATACTACGTCCTGTGAGATTCGCACAGATATGTCATTAGCATGACCTATCCCGTGATTCCGAGATTTGAGACGGGTATTCCGGGTATGAATCCGCTGTTCAGTATGGGCAATGCACACCTTAACTTTAGTTAGGAATATTAAAGTAGGAAGTCAAACAGTTGGAGAACATTATTAATTGGTAAAATGTCCTTCCTTTCACCGAATATATTACCATCCTAGAACATATTACGCAGTAGCGAGTGTCACGCTTAGTGCTCAGGGAATCATGTTAGTAGATATTTTTGCAGTCGGACACATTACTTTCGTGTAGGAATAGAATAATAAGTAGTCAAACCGTTCGAGAAGTTCCCTACATTCTTTGGGAGTCGAACGGCTATGTCTATAGCTGCTCCTGTCCTGTGATTCCGAAAGTCAGTCCGCTGTACAGTTTTGGAAAGAGACACATTAGTCCATGTGTTGAATATTATGGCAGAGCGCCAAACCATTTGAGAACGATACCAATTTTTATCGAGTCAAACTTTTACCGAAAACAATACCGGCGGCGTATCTATCCCGCTGTATCAAGAGAATAACATCGTGTTGAGAGGAAGAAGTCAGTCTTCCTTTCAGTGACGGGCAACGTAGTATCATGTATGAATAACAAGGTCGAGGGTCAAACCGCTCGAGAACATTGCCCCCTTCTGTGAGAGACGAACGGCAAAGTAAATAGCTTCACCTATCCCGAGATTCCGAGAGCCAACCCAGGAAATCCGATAGTACGTTTGCTGATAGTATTACCAGACGACACCTTAATTCACGGTATGAATAACAAAGAAGAGCATCAAACCCTTTGAGAGTATTGCCGATTGGTATAAAGTCAAACACCTTAAAGATGCCCTTTCCATTGGAGAAGCAAACTATCCGTTGCAAGAGTATAACATCGTCTTCAGCGGTACGAACTAGTATACGTTTACTAACGAGCACCTTAATTTCATGCATGACTGGGAAGGTCGAATGTCGAACCGTTCGAGAACGTTACCACCTTCTGTGAGAGACGTACGTCTAAGTAAACAGCTTCCCATATCCTGTGATTCCGAAGTCAATTAGGTATTCCGGCAGTAGATGCGAGGATCTGTGTTGGCAATAGATACTGTAATTCACAGTGTCAATACTAAAATTGTGCTTTACCCCGTTTGAGATCGTTACCAATTGCTATAATGTTAAACGCTTTACCGAAATCCTTACCATCCGAAGAATTAACCCGCTGTATCGAGATTATGTGTTCATGTTCAGAGAGAGAAATTATTATTCCTTTCAGTGACAGGCACTAAAACTTCATGTATGAATTAGAAGATTGATGGTCAAACCGTTCGTGAACGTTGTCACCTTCTGAGAAAGTCGAAATGCAAAGTAAATGGCTTCACATATCCTGTTATTCCGAATGTCAAACCAGATATTCCGGGAGTAAATGCGCTTTACAGTATTGGCAATAAACAGTTCAATTGACGGTCTGAAATTTAAAGAAGGCCGTCTAGCCGTTGTAGAACATTACTAATTCCTGTAGGGTTAAACTTATTACAGAAAGCCTTCCCGCACGACAAGATGAAACGCTGTTTCGGGTGTATAACACCGTGTTCAGAGGTACGAACCAGTATACATTTTAGTTACGAGCAACATAATTTTATGTATGATTAGAACATCGATGGTCAAACCGTTCGAAAACGTTACCACCCACTTTGAGATTCGAACGGCTAAGGTCAATAGCTTCACCCATCCTATTTCTCCGTTCGTCAAGCCAAGTATGCCCCGCGTAAATGCCCTGTACATTATTGGCAATGGGCAACTTAATTCACAGTTCGAATATTAAAGCAGACGGTCAATCCATGTGTGAACATTACCAATTGCGGTAAAGTCATATGTCTTATCGATGATCTTGCCCTACGAAAAACTAAACCGCTGCATCGAGTATATGACTTCGCATTCAGACAGACAAATTATTATACATCTTAATGTCGTGCACCTTATTTTCAGGCATAAATTAGAGGACCGAGAGTGAAACGCTTCCAGAACGTTACCACCATCCTTGAGAGTCGTACGGCTAAGTGAACATCTTAACCCATCCTGTGATTCCGAAAGTCAAACCAGGTATCGCCGGAGTAACTCTGGTGAATGGTGTTGGCTTTTGATACCTTATTTCACGGTTGGGATAGTAAAGTAGAGCGTCAAACCGTTTGAGAGCCTTGGAAATTGATACGAAGTCAAACACTTTACCGATGCATTACCTTCCGCAAACCTCACCTGCTTCATTGAGAGTATAAGTTCGTGTTCACTGAAAAACGATTAGTATTCATTTCAGTGACGGGCACCTTAGCTTCATGTATGAATAGCAAAATCTACAGTCAGACCGTCGGAGAACGATACCACCTTCTTTAAAAGTCGCAAATATAAAGCAATAGCTTCACCTATCCTCTGATTACGAGAATCAGGCCTGGTACTCCAGGCGTAATACCACTCTACAGTATTAACAAACGACACCTGAATTCACGGTATGAATATTAATGTTCGGATTCAAACCATTATAGAACGGTACATATTGGCATAGAGTCAAACTATATAGCGAAGGACTTACCTTCCGAGAATGTATCCCGCTGTATCGAGAGTATATCTTCGTGTCCAAAGAAACAAATTAGTATACAGTTTACTGACCTCCACCTTAAGTTCAGGTGTGAATTCGAAGACCGAATGTCAAATCATTCGAGTTCGTTACCAGCTACATTTAATGTCGAACGGCTGAGTCAACAGCTTCATCAATATTTGTGTTCCCGAAAGTCAAGCCTGGAATTCCAGAAGTAAGTCCGCTGAAGAGTATTGGCCATTGACACCTTAATTCACGGTTTGAATATTAAAGCAGGCCGTCCAACCGTTGCAGAACACTACCTATTCGTATAGGGTCAAACTTCATACAGAATGCCTTACCCTCCGAACAACTGACCGGCTGTATCGGGCGTAAAACAACGCCCGTACGAACTTGCATGCGGTTTAGTGACGAGCACCATAATTTGAGGTATGAATTAGTAGTTCAAGCGTTTAACCGCTCGAGAACGTTACCACCTTCTTACAGAGAGGAACGCCTAAGATAATACCTACACTAATCCTGTGATTTCAAAAGCCAAAATAGCTATAACGGTAGTAAATCCGCTGAACTGTATTGGCAATAGATACCTTAAGTCACGGCTTGAATATTAAAGCAGACCGTGATACCTTTGTAGAACGTTACCTATTGGTATAGAGTCAACCACTTTACCGATAAGCGTACCTTCGATGAAGCTGACCTGCCGTTTCGAGAGTATAACCTCGTGTTCAGAGAACGAAATTAGTATCCATTTCAGTGATGGGCACCTTACCTTCATGTATGATTTAGAAGATCGAGGGGCAAACCGTTCGCGAACGTTACCACGATTCCTGAGAGTCAGTCAGCTATGTCAATAGCTTCACCTATTCTGCGAGTCCGAGAGTCATATCAGGTATTCCGGTAGTAAATCCGCAGAACAGTATTAGCAATAGATACATTAATCTACGGCTCGAATAATAATGTACAGAAAACGTTGTAGGACTTTCCTATTGCTAACACTCACACATTTTACCGAAGGCCTTCGAATCCCAGAAGCTATCCACCTGCTTCGAGATTATATCTTCGTGTTCAGAGAAGTAAATTTGTATGCATTTCAGTGATGTGCGCTTAATTTCTTGTATGAATTAGAAGATTGAGGGTCGAACCGCCCGAGAACGCAGCCACCTTCTGTGAGAGAAAAACGCCTAAGTCAAGAGCTTCACCTATCCAGTGATTCGGAGGGTCAAACCAGGTATTCCTGGAGTAAAGCCTCCGAACTATATTGCCAACAGACACTTGATTTTACTGTTTGAATATATGAGTAAAGCGTCAAACCGTTTGAGAGTACTGCAAATTGGTATCAAGCCAAACAGTTTACCGATGGTCTTAACGTCCAAGAAGCTATCCCACCGTATCGAGAGTATAGCTACGTGTTTAGGGAAATACATTAGTTTACATGTTAGTAAGCAGCACCTTCATTTCATGCATGAGTTAAAGGGTCTAGTGTCAAATCGCTCAAGAAAGTTACCACCTTCTTTGAGATTTGAACGGCTAAGTCTGTAGCATCATACATCCAGTAATTCCGAAAGTCAAACGAGTTGTTTCGGGAATAAATGCGCTGTACCGTGTTCGCAATAGACACCTTAATTCGCAGATTGGATCCTAAAATAGTGCGTCACACCGTTGTAGAGCGATACATATTGGTATACTCTTAAACTTTTTACCGATGGCCATACCTTCGGTGAACATATGCCCTTATATCGAGATTTTAAGTTCGTATGCATAGAAGGAAATAAGTATAAATTTTAGTGACATGCACCTCAATTTCAGGTCTGAATAATAAAATCGATAGTAAAACCTTCCAACAACGTATACCCCGTTCTTGCGAGTCGCATAGCTAAGGCAATATGTTCACGTACCCTGTCATTCCAAGAGCCATACAAGTTATTCCGTGAGTAAATTCCATCAACAGTATTGGCAATAGACGCCTCGCTTCACGGTATGAATATCAGAGTAGGGAGACAATCCGTTCGATTACGTTTCCAATTGGTATACAGTAAAACGTTTTATCGAAGACCTTACTTTCCGCGAATGTAGCTCGCTGTAT
>NW_027469841.1:0-59123 GCF_051020765.1 Lasioglossum baleicum | reverse complement strand
TTGCATTCAAATGCACTGATCTATCACGCGAAACAGCGATTCCGCACAGAAATACACTTCTGAAACGAAGAATCGTCGAATCTGACATAAGCTCGAATAAATCGTGATCGTGCTTGCAGAATCGGAGTTTCTGTGCCAATTTCGCATATTTGCATTCAAATGCACTGATCTAGCATGCGAAACAGCGATTCCGCACAGAAATACACTTCTGAAACGAAGAATCGTCGAATCCGACATAAGCTCGAATTAATCGTGATCGTGCTTGCCGAATCGGAGTTTCTGTGCCAATTTCACTTCGTTGCATGCAAATGCACTGATCTATCACTCGGAACAGCGATTCCGCACAGAAATACACTTCTGAAACGAAGAATTGTCGAATCTGACATTATATCGCATAAATCGTGATCGTGCTTGCAGAATCGGAGTTTCTGTGCTAATTTCGCATATTTGCATTCAAATGCACTGATCTATCACGCGAAACAGCGATTCCGCACAGAAATACACTTCTGAAACGAAGAATCGTCGAATCTGACATAAGCTCGCATAAATCGTGATCGTGCTTGCAGAATCGGAGTTTCTGTGTCAATTTCGCATATTTGCATTCAAATGCACTGATCTATCACGCGGAACAGCGATTCCGCACAGAAATACACTTCTGAAACGAAGGATCTTCGAATCTGACATAAGATCACATAAATCGTGATCGTGCTTGCCGAATCGGAGTTTCTGTGCCAATTTCTCTTCGTTGCATGCAAATGGACTGATCTAGCACGCGAAACAGCGATTCCGCACAGAAATACACTTCTGAAACGAAGAATCGTCGAATCTGACATATGCTCGAATAAATCGTGATCGTGCTTGTCGAATCGGAGTTTCAGTGCCAATTTCGTATATTTGCATGCAAATGCACTGATCTAGCACGTGAAACAGCGATTCCGCAGAGAAATACACTTCTGAAACGAAGAATCGTCGAATCTGACATAAGCTCGAATAAATCGCGATCGTGATTGCAGAATCGAAGTTTCTGTGCCAATTTCGCATATTTGCATTCAAATTCACTGACCTATCACGCGAGTCAGCGATTCCGCACAGAAATGCTCTTCTGAAACGAAGAATCGTCGAATCTGACATAAGGTCGAATCAATCGTGATCGTGCTCGCCGAATCGGAGTTTCTGTGCCAATTTCCCTTCGTTGCATGCAAATGCACTGATCTATCACGCGAAACAGCGATTCCGCACAGAAATGCACTTCTGAAACGAAGAATCGTCGAATCTGACATAGGCTCGAATAAATTGTGATCGTGCTTGCCCGTTCGGAGTTCCTGTCCAATTTCGCATATTTGCATGCAAATGGACTGATCTAGCACGCGAAACAGCGATTCCGCACAGAAATACACTTCTGAAACGAAGAATCGTCGAATCTGACATAGGATCGCATAAATCGTAATCGTGCTTGCAGAATCGGAGTTTCTGTGCCAATTTCGCATATTTGCATTCAAATGCACTGATCTATCACGCGAAACAGCGATTCCGCAGAGAAATACACTTCTGAAACGAAGAATCGTCGAATCTGACATAAGGTCGAATCAATCGTGATCGTGCTTGCCGAATCGGAGTTGCTGTGCCAATTTCCCTTCGTTGCATGCAAATGGACTGATCTAGCACGCGAAACAGCGATTCCGCACAGAAATACACTTCAGAAACGAAGAATCGTCGAATCTGACACAAGCTCGAATAAATCGTGATCGTGCTTGTCGAATCGGAGTTTCAGTGCCAATTTCGTATATTTGCATGCAAATGCACTGATCTAGCACGTGAAACAGCGATTCCGCACAGAAATACACTTCTGAAACGAAGAATCGTCGAATCTGGCATAAGCTCGAATAAATCGCGATCGTGCTTGCAGAATCGAAGTTTCTGTGCCAATTTCGCATATTTGCATTCAAATTCACTGACCTATCACGCGAGTCAGCGATTCCGCACAGAAATGCTCTTCTGAAACGAAGAATCGTCGAATCTGACATAAGCTCGAATAAATCGTGATCGTGCTTGTCGAATCGGAGTTTCTGTGCCAATTTCCCTTCGTTGCATGCAAATGCACTGATCTATCACGCGAAACAGCGATTCCGCACAGAAATGCACTTCTGAAACGAAGAATCGTCGAATCTGACATAAGCTCGAATAAATCGTGATCGTGCTTGTCGAATCGGAGTTGCTGTGCCAATTTCGTATATTTGCATGCAAATGCACTGATCTATCACGCGGAACAGCGATTCCGCACAGAAATACACTTCTGAAACGAAGGATCGTCGAATCTGACATAAGATCACATAAATCGTGATCGTGCTTGCAGAATCGGAGTTTCTGTGCCAATTTCCCTTCGTTGCATGCAAATGCACTGATCTATCACGCGAAACAGCGATTCCGCACAGAAATGCACTTCTGAAACGAAGAATCGTCGAATCTGACATAAGCTCGAATAAATCGTGATCGTGCTTGCAGAATCGGAGTTTCTGTGCCAATTTCGCATATTTGCATTCAAATGCACTGATCTAGCATGCGAAACAGCGATTCCGCACAGAAATACACTTCTGAAACGAAGAATCGTCGAATCCGACATAAGCTCGAATTAATCGTGATCGTGCTTGCCGAATCGGAGTTTCTGTGCCAATTTCCCTTCGTTGCATGCAAATGCACTGATCTATCACTCGGAACAGCGATTCCGCACAGAAATACACTTCTGAAACGAAGAATCGTCGAATCTGACATTATATCGCATAAATCGTGATCGTGCTTGCAGAATCGGAGTTTCTGTGCTAATTTCGCATATTTGCATTCAAATGCACTGATCTATCACGCGAAACAGCGATTCCGCACAGAAATACACTTCTGAAACGAAGAATCGTCGAATCTGACATAAGCTCGCATAAATCGTGATCGTGCTTGCAGAATCGGAGTTTCTGTGTCAATTTCGCATATTTGCATTCAAATGCACTGATCTATCACGCGGAACAGCGATTCCGCACAGAAATACACTTCTGAAACGAAGGATCTTCGAATCTGACATAAGATCACATAAATCGTGATCGTGCTTGCAGAATCGGAGTTTCTGTGTCAATTTCCCTTCGTTGCATGCAAATGCACTGATCTATGACGCGGAACAGCGATTCCGCACAGAAATACACTTCTGGAACGAAGAATCGTCGAATCTGACATAAGATCGTATAAATCGTGATCGCGCTTGCAGAATCGAAGTTTCTGTGAAAATTTCGCATATCTGCATTCAAATTCACTGACCTATCACGCGAGACAGCGATTCCGCACAGAAATGCTCTTCTGAAACGAAGAATCGTCGAATCTGACATAAGGTCGAATCAATCGTGATCGTGCTTGCCGAATCGGAGTTTCTGTGCCAATTTCCCTTCGTTGCATGCAAATGGACTGATCTAGCACGCGAAACAGCGATTCCGCACAGAAATACACTTCTGAAACGAAGAATCGTCGAATCTGACATATGCTCGAATAAATCGTGATCGTGCTTGTCGAATCGGAGTTTCAGTGCCAATTTCGTATATTTGCATGCAAATGCACTGATCTAGCACGTGAAACAGCGATTCCGCAGAGAAATACACTTCTGAAACGAAGAATCGTCGAATCTGACATAAGCTCGAATAAATCGCGATCGTGATTGCAGAATCGAAGTTTCTGTGCCAATTTCGCATATTTGCATTCAAATTCACTGACCTATCACGCGAGTCAGCGATTCCGCACAGAAATGCTCTTCTGAAACGAAGAATCGTCGAAACTGACATAAGGTCGAATCAATCGTGATCGTGCTCGCCGAATCGGAGTTTCTGTGCCAATTTCCCTTCGTTGCATGCAAATGCACTGATCTATCACGCGAAACAGCGATTCCGCACAGAAATGCACTTCTGAAACGAAGAATCGTCGAATCTGGCATAAGCTCGAATAAATCGTGATCGTGCTTGTCGAATCGGAGTTGCTGTGCCAATTTCGTATATTTTCATGCAAATGCACTGATCTATCACGCGGAACAGCGATTCCGCACAGAAATACACTTCTGAAACGAAGGATCGTCGAATCTGACATAAGGTCGAATCAATCGTGATAGTGCTTGCGAATCGGAGTTGCTGTGCCAATTTCCCTTCGTTGCATGCAAATGGACTGATCTAGCACGCGAAACAGCGATTCCGCACAGAAATACACTTCTGAAACGAAGAATCGTCGAATCTGACATAGGATCGCATAAATCGTAATCGTGCTTGCAGAATCGGAGTTTCTGTGCCAATTTCGCATATTTGCATTCAAATGCACTGATCTATCACGCGAAACAGCGATTCCGCAGAGAAATACACTTCTGAAACGAAGAATCGTCGAATCTGACATAAGGTCGAATCAATCGTGATCGTGCTTGCCGAATCGGAGTTGCTGTGCCAATTTCCCTTCGTTGCATGCAAATGGACTGATCTAGCACGCGAAACAGCGATTCCGCACAGAAATACACTTCAGAAACGAAGAATCGTCGAATCTGACATAAGCTCGAATAAATCGTGATCGTGCTTGTCGAATCGGAGTTTCAGTGCCAATTTCGTATATTTGCATGCAAATGCACTGATCTAGCACGTGAAACAGCGATTCCGCACAGAAATACACTTCTGAAACGAAGAATCGTCGAATCTGGCATAAGCTCGAATAAATCGCGATCGTGCTTGCAGAATCGAAGTTTCTGTGCCAATTTCGCATATTTGCATTCAAATTCACTGACCTATCACGCGAGTCAGCGATTCCGCACAGAAATGCTCTTCTGAAACGAAGAATCGTCGAATCTGACATAAGCTCGAATAAATCGTGATCGTGCTTGTCGAATCGGAGTTTCAGTGCCAATTTCGTATATTTGCATGCAAATGCACTGATCTAGCACGTGAAACAGCGATTCCGCACAGAAATACACTTCTGAAACGAAGAATCGTCGAATCTGACATAAGCTCGAATAAATCGCGATCGTGCTTGCAGAATCGAAGTTTCTGTGCTAATTTCGCATATTTGCATTCAAATTCACTGACCTATCACGCGAGTCAGCGATTCCGCACAGAAATTCTCTTCTGAAACGAAGAATCGTCGAATCTGACATAAGGTCGAATCAATCGTGATCGTGCTCGCCGAATCGGAGTTTCTGTGCCAATTTCCCTTCGTTGCATGCAAATGCACTGATCTATCACGCGAAACAGCGATTCCGCACAGAAATGCACTTCTGAAACGAAGAATCGTCGAATCTGACATAAGCTCGAATAAATCGTGATCGTGCTTGTCGAATCGGAGTTGCTGTGACAATTTCGTATATTTGCATGCAAATGCACTGATCTATCACGCGGAACAGCGATTCCGCACAGAAATAACTTCTGAAACGAAGGATCGGCGAATCTGACATAAGATCACATAAATCGTGATCGTGCTTGCAGAATCGGAGTTTCTGTGCCAATTTCCCTTCGTTGCATGCAAATGCACTGATCTATCACGCGAAACAGCGATTCCGCACAGAAATGCACTTCTGAAACGAAGAATCGTCGAATCTCACATAAGCTCGAATAAATCGTGATCGTGCTTGCAGAATCGGTGTTTCTGTGCCAATTTCGCATATTTGCATTCAAATGCACTGATCTAGCATGCGAAACAGCGATTCCGCACAGAAATACACTTCTGAAACGAAGAATCGTCGAATCCGACATAAGCTCGAATTAATCGTGATCGTGCTTGCCGAATCGGAGTTTCTGTGCCAATTTCCCTTCGTTGCATGCAAATGCACTGATCTATCACTCGGAACAGCGATTCCGCACAGAAATACACTTCTGAAACGAAGAATCGTCGAATCTGACATTATATCGCATAAATCGTGATCGTGCTTGCAGAATCGGAGTTTCTGTGCTAATTTCGCATATTTGCATTCAAATGCACTGATCTATCACGCGAAACAGCGATTCCGCACAGAAATACACTTCTGAAACGAAGAATCGTCGAATCTGACATAAGCTCGCATAAATCGTGATCGTGCTTGCAGAATCGGAGTTTCTGTGCCAATTTCGCATATTTGCATTCAAATGCACTGATCTATCACGCGAAACAGCGATTCCGCACAGAAATACACTTCTGAAACGAAGAATCGTCGAATCCGACATAAGCTCGAATTAATCGTGATCGTGCTTGCCGAATCGGAGTTTCTGTGCCAATTTCCCTTCGTTGCAAGCAAATGCACTGATCTATCACGCGGAACAGCGACTCCGCACAGAAATACACTTCTGAAACGAAGAATCGTCGAATCTGACATTATATCGCATAAATCGTGATCGTGCTTGCAGAATCGGAGTTTCTGTGCCAATTTCGCATATTTGCATTCAAATGCACTGATCTATCACGCGAAACAGCGATTCCGCACAGAAATACACTTCTGAAACGAAGAATCGTCGAATCTGACATTATATCGCATAAATCGTGATCGTGCTTGCAGAATCGGAGTTTCTGTGCCAATTTCGCATATTTGCATTCAAATGCACTGATCTATCACGCGAAACAGCGATTCCGCACAGGAATACACTTCTGAAACGAAGAATCGTCGAATCTGACATTATATCGCATAAATCGTGATCGTGCTTGCAGAATCGGAGTTTCTGTGCCAATTTCGCATATTTGCATTCAAATGCACTGATCTATCACGCGAAACAGCGATTCCGCACAGAAATACACTTCTGAAACGAAGAATCGTCGAATCTGACATAAGCTCGAATAAATCGTGATCGTGCTTGCAGAATCGGAGTTTCTGTGCCAATTTCGCATATTTGCATTCAAATGCACTGATCTAGCATGCGAAACAGCGATTCCGCACAGAAATACACTTCTGAAACGAAGAATCGTCGAATCCGACATAAGCTCGAATTAATCGTGATCGTGCTTGCCGAATCGGAGTTTCTGTGCCAATTTCCCTTCGTTGCATGCAAATGCACTGATCTATCACGCGGAACAGCGACTCCGCACAGAAATACACTTCTGAAACGAAGAATCGTCGAATCTGACATAAGCTCGAATAAATCGTGATCGTGCTTGCAGAATCGGAGTTTCTGTGCCAATTTCGCATATTTGCATTCAAATGCACTGATCTATCACGCGAAACAGCGATTCCGCACAGAAATACACTTCTGAAACGAAGAATCGTCGAATCTGACATTATATCGCATAAATCGTGATCGTGCTTGCAGAATCGGAGTTTCTGTGCCAATTTCGCATATTTGCATTCAAATGCACTGATCTATCACGCGAAACAGCGATTCCGCACAGAAATACACTTCTGAAACGAAGAATCGTCGAATCCGACATAAGCTCGAATTAATCGTGATCGTGCTTGCCGAATCGGAGTTTCTGTGCCAATTTCCCTTCGTTGCAAGCAAATGCACTGATCTATCACGCGGAACAGCGACTCCGCACAGAAATACACTTCTGAAACGAAGAATCGTCGAATCTGACATTATATCGCATAAATCGTGATCGTGCTTGCAGAATCGGAGTTTCTGTGCCAATTTCGCATATTTGCATTCAAATGCACTGATCTATCACGCGAAACAGCGATTCCGCACAGAAATACACTTCTGAAACGAAGAATCGTCGAATCTGACATTATATCGCATAAATCGTGATCGTGCTTGCAGAATCGGAGTTTCTGTGCCAATTTCGCATATTTGCATTCAAATGCACTGATCTATCACGCGAAACAGCGATTCCGCACAGAAATACACTTCTGAAACGAAGAATCGTCGAATCTGACATTATATCGCATAAATCGTGATCGTGCTTGCAGAATCGGAGTTTCTGTGCTAATTTCGCATATTTGCATTCAAATGCACTGATCTATCACGCGAAACAGCGATTCCGCACAGAAATACACTTCTGAAACGAAGAATCGTCGAATCTGACATAAGCTCGCATAAATCGTGATCGTGCTTGCAGAATCGGAGTTTCTGTGTCAATTTCGCATATTTGCATTCAAATGCACTGATCTATCACGCGGAACAGCGATTCCGCACAGAAATACACTTCTGAAACGAAGGATCGTCGAATCTGACATAAGATCACATAAATCGTGATCGTGCTTGCAGAATCGGAGTTTCTGTGCCAATTTCCCTTCGTTGCATGCAAATGCACTGATCTATGACGCGGAACAGCGATTCCGCACAGAAATACACTTCTGGAACGAAGAATCGTCGAATCTGACATAAGATCGTATAAATCGTGATCGCGCTTGCAGAATCGAAGTTTCTGTGCCAATTTCGCATATCTGCATTCAAATTCACTGACCTATCACGCGAGTCAGCGATTCCGCACAGAAATGCTCTTCTGAAACGAAGAATCGTCGAATCTGACATAAGGTCGAATCAATCGTGATCGTGCTTGCCGAATCGGAGTTTCTGTGCCAATTTCCCTTCATTGCATGCAAATGGACTGATCTAGCACGCGAAACAGCGATTCCGCACAGAAATACACTTCTGAAACGAAGAATCGTCGAATCTGACATAAGCTCGAATAAATCGTGATTGTGCTTGTCGAATCGGAGTTTCAGTGCCAATTTCGTATATTTGCATGCAAATGCACTGATCTAGCACGTGAAACAGCGACTCCGCAGAAAAATACACTTCTGAAACGAAGAATCGTCGAATCTGACATAAGTTCGAATAAATCGTGATCATGCTTGCCGAATCGGAGTTTGGTGTGCCAATTTCGTATATTTGCATGCAAATGCACTGATCTAGCACGCGAAACAGCGATTCCGCACAGAAATACACTTTTGAAACGAAGAATCGTCGAATCCGACATAAGCTCGAATTAATCGTGATCGTGCTTGCCGAATCGGAGTTTCTGTGCCAATTTCCCTTCGTTGCATGCAAATGCACTGATCTATCACTCGGAACAGCGATTCCGCACAGAAATACACTTCTGAAACGAAGAATCGTCGAATCTGACATTATATCGCATAAATCGTGATCGTGCTTGCAGAATCGGAGTTTCTGTGCTAATTTCGCATATTTGCATTCAAATGCACTGATCTATCACGCGGAACAGCGATTCCGCACAGAAATACACTTCTGAAACGAAGGATCGTCGAATCTGACATAAGATCACATAAATCGTGATCGTGCTTGCAGAATCGGAGTTTCTGTGCCAATTTCCCTTCGTTGCATGCAAATGCACTGATCTATGACGCGGAACAGCGATTCCGCACAGAAATACACTTCTGGAACGAAGAATCGTCGAATCTGACATAAGATCGTATAAATCGTGATCGCGCTTGCAGAATCGAAGCTTCTGTGCCAATTTCGCATATCTGCATTCAAATTCACTGACCTATCACGCGAGTCAGCGATTCCGCACAGAAATGCTCTTCTGAAACGAAGAATCGTCGAATCTGACATAAGGTCGAATCAATCGTGATCGTGCTTGCCGAATCGGAGTTTCTGTGCCAATTTCCCTTCATTGCATGCAAATGGACTGATCTAGCACGCGAAACAGCGATTCCGCACAGAAATACACTTCTGAAACGAAGAATCGTCGAATCTGACATAAGCTCGAATAAATCGTGATCGTGCTTGTCGAATCGGAGTTTCAGTGCCAATTTCGTATATTTGCATGCAAATGCACTGATCTAGCACGTGAAACAGCGATTCCGCAGAAAAATACACTTCTGAAACGAAGAATCGTCGAATCTGACATAAGTTCGAATAAATCGTGATTATGCTTGCCGAATCGGAGTTTGGTGTGCCAATTTCGTATATTTGCATGCAAATGCACTGATCTAGCACGCGAAACAGCGATTCCGCACAGAAATACACTTTTGAAACGAAGAATCGTCGAATCCGACATAAGCTCGAATTAATCGTGATCGTGCTTGCCGAATCGGAGTTTCTGTGCCAATTTCCCTTCGTTGCAAGCAAATGCACTGATCTATCACGCGGAACAGCGACTCCGCACAGAAATACACTTCTGAAACGAAGAATCGTCGAATCTGACATTATATCGCATAAATCGTGATCGTGCTTGCAGATTCGGAGTTTCTGTGCCAATTTCGCATATTTGCATTCAAATGCACTGATCTATCACGCGAAACAGCGATTCCGCACAGAAATACACTTCTGAAACGAAGAATCGTCGAAGCTGACATTATATCGCATAAATCGTGATCGTGCTTGCAGAATCGGAGTTTCTGTGCCAATTTCGCATATTTGCATTCAAATGCACTGATCTATCACGCGAAACAGCGATTCCGCCCAGAAATACACTTCTGAAACGAAGAATCGTCGAATCTGACATTATATCGCATAAATCGTGATCGTGCTTGCAGAATCGGAGTTTCTGTGCCAATTTCGCATATTTGCATTCAAATGCACTGATCTATCACGCGAAACAGCGATTCCGCACAGAAATACACTTCTGAAACGAAGAATCGTCGAATCTGACATAAGCTCGAATAAATCGTGATCGTGCTTGCAGAATCGGAGTTTCTGTGCCAATTTCGCATATTTGCATTCAAATGCACTGATCTAGCATGCGAAACAGCGATTCCGCACAGAAATACACTTCTGAAACGAAGAATCGTCGAATCCGACATAAGCTCGAATTAATCGTGATCGTGCTTGCCGAATCGGAGTTTCTGTGCCAATTTCCCTTCGTTGCATGCAAATGCACTGATCTATCACGCGGAACAGCGACTCCGCACAGAAATACACTTCTGAAACGAAGAATCGTCGAATCTGACATAAGCTCGAATAAATCGTGATCGTGCTTGCAGAATCGGAGTTTCTGTGCCAATTTCGCATATTTGCATTCAAATGCACTGATCTATCACGCGAAACAGCGATTCCGCACAGAAATACACTTCTGAAACGAAGAATCGTCGAATCTGACATTATATCGCATAAATCGTGATCGTGCTTGCAGAATCGGAGTTTCTGTGCCAATTTCGCATATTTGCATTCAAATGCACTGATCTATCACGCGAAACAGCGATTCCGCACAGAAATACACTTCTGAAACGAAGAATCGTCGAATCCGACATAAGCTCGAATTAATCGTGATCGTGTTTGCCGAATCGGAGTTTCTGTGCCAATTTCCCTTCGTTGCAAGCAAATGCACTGATCTATCACGCGGAACAGCGACTCCGCACAGAAATACACTTCTGAAACGAAGAATCGTCGAATCTGACATTATATCGCATAAATCGTGATCGTGCTTGCAGAATCGGAGTTTCTGTGCCAATTTCGCATATTTGCATTCAAATGCACTGATCTATCACGCGAAACAGCGATTCCGCACAGAAATACACTTCTGAAACGAAGAATCGTCGAATCTGACATTATATCGCATAAATCGTGATCGTGCTTGCAGAATCGGAGTTTCTGTGCCAATTTCGCATATTTGCATTCAAATGCACTGATCTATCACGCGAAACAGCGATTCCGCACAGAAATACACTTCTGAAACGAAGAATCGTCGAATCTGACATTATATCGCATAAATCGTGATCGTGCTTGCAGAATCGGAGTTTCTGTGCCAATTTCGCATATTTGCATTCAAATGCACTGATCTATCACGCGAAACAGCGATTCCGCACAGAAATACACTTCTGAAACGAAGAATCGTCGAATCTGACATAAGCTCGAATAAATCGTGATCGTGCTTGCAGAATCGGAGTTTCTGTGCCAATTTCGCATATTTGCATTCAAATGCACTGATCTAGCATGCGAAACAGCGATTCCGCACAGAAATACACTTCTGAAACGAAGAATCGTCGAATCCGACATAAGCTCGAATTAATCGTGATCGTGCTTGCCGAATCGGAGTTTCTGTGCCAATTTCACTTCGTTGCATGCAAATGCACTGATCTATCACTCGGAACAGCGATTCCGCACAGAAATACACTTCTGAAACGAAGAATTGTCGAATCTGACATTATATCGCATAAATCGTGATCGTGCTTGCAGAATCGGAGTTTCTGTGCTAATTTCGCATATTTGCATTCAAATGCACTGATCTATCACGCGAAACAGCGATTCCGCACAGAAATACACTTCTGAAACGAAGAATCGTCGAATCTGACATAAGCTCGCATAAATCGTGATCGTGCTTGCAGAATCGGAGTTTCTGTGTCAATTTCGCATATTTGCATTCAAATGCACTGATCTATCACGCGGAACAGCGATTCCGCACAGAAATACACTTCTGAAACGAAGGATCTTCGAATCTGACATAAGATCACATAAATCGTGATCGTGCTTGCCGAATCGGAGTTTCTGTGCCAATTTCCCTTCGTTGCATGCAAATGGACTGATCTAGCACGCGAAACAGCGATTCCGCACAGAAATACACTTCTGAAACGAAGAATTGTCGAATCTGACATTATATCGCATAAATCGTGATCGTGCTTGCAGAATCGGAGTTTCTGTGCTAATTTCGCATATTTGCATTCAAATGCACTGATCTATCACGCGAAACAGCGATTCCGCACAGAAATACACTTTTGAAACGAAGAATCGTCGAATCCGACATAAGCTCGAATTAATCGTGATCGTGCTTGCCGAATCGGAGTTTCTGTGCCAATTTCCCTTCGTTGCATGCAAATGCACTGATCTATCACTCGGAACAGCGATTCCGCACAGAAATACACTTCTGAAACGAAGAATCGTCGAATCTGACATTATATCGCATAAATCGTGATCGTGCTTGCAGAATCGGAGTTTCTGTGCTAATTTCGCATATTTGCATTCAAATGCACTGATCTATCACGCGGAACAGCGATTCCGCACAGAAATACACTTCTGAAACGAAGGATCGTCGAATCTGACATAAGATCACATAAATCGTGATCGTGCTTGCAGAATCGGAGTTTCTGTGCCAATTTCCCTTCGTTGCATGCAAATGCACTGATCTATGACGCGGAACAGCGATTCCGCACAGAAATACACTTCTGGAACGAAGAATCGTCGAATCTGACATAAGATCGTATAAATCGTGATCGCGCTTGCAGAATCGAAGCTTCTGTGCCAATTTCGCATATCTGCATTCAAATTCACTGACCTATCACGCGAGTCAGCGATTCCGCACAGAAATGCTCTTCTGAAACGAAGAATCGTCGAATCTGACATAAGGTCGAATCAATCGTGATCGTGCTTGCCGAATCGGAGTTTCTGTGCCAATTTCCCTTCATTGCATGCAAATGGACTGATCTAGCACGCGAAACAGCGATTCCGCACAGAAATACACTTCTGAAACGAAGAATCGTCGAATCTGACATAAGCTCGAATAAATCGTGATCGTGCTTGTCGAATCGGAGTTTCAGTGCCAATTTCGTATATTTGCATGCAAATGCACTGATCTAGCACGTGAAACAGCGATTCCGCAGAAAAATACACTTCTGAAACGAAGAATCGTCGAATCTGACATAAGTTCGAATAAATCGTGATTATGCTTGCCGAATCGGAGTTTGGTGTGCCAATTTCGTATATTTGCATGCAAATGCACTGATCTAGCACGCGAAACAGCGATTCCGCACAGAAATACACTTTTGAAACGAAGAATCGTCGAATCCGACATAAGCTCGAATTAATCGTGATCGTGCTTGCCGAATCGGAGTTTCTGTGCCAATTTCCCTTCGTTGCAAGCAAATGC
Source organism: Lasioglossum baleicum (assembly GCF_051020765.1). Classification (NCBI taxonomy): domain Eukaryota; kingdom Metazoa; phylum Arthropoda; class Insecta; order Hymenoptera; family Halictidae; genus Lasioglossum; species Lasioglossum baleicum. The sequence continues at coordinate 45,401 of NW_027469841.1, read as the reverse complement.
ACTGATCTATCACGCGGAACAGCGACTCCGCACAGAAATACACTTCTGAAACGAAGAATCGTCGAATCTGACATTATATCGCATAAATCGTGATCGTGCTTGCAGATTCGGAGTTTCTGTGCCAATTTCGCATATTTGCATTCAAATGCACTGATCTATCACGCGAAACAGCGATTCCGCACAGAAATACACTTCTGAAACGAAGAATCGTCGAAGCTGACATTATATCGCATAAATCGTGATCGTGCTTGCAGAATCGGAGTTTCTGTGCCAATTTCGCATATTTGCATTCAAATGCACTGATCTATCACGCGAAACAGCGATTCCGCCCAGAAATACACTTCTGAAACGAAGAATCGTCGAATCTGACATTATATCGCATAAATCGTGATCGTGCTTGCAGAATCGGAGTTTCTGTGCCAATTTCGCATATTTGCATTCAAATGCACTGATCTATCACGCGAAACAGCGATTCCGCACAGAAATACACTTCTGAAACGAAGAATCGTCGAATCTGACATAAGCTCGAATAAATCGTGATCGTGCTTGCAGAATCGGAGTTTCTGTGCCAATTTCGCATATTTGCATTCAAATGCACTGATCTAGCATGCGAAACAGCGATTCCGCACAGAAATACACTTCTGAAACGAAGAATCGTCGAATCCGACATAAGCTCGAATTAATCGTGATCGTGCTTGCCGAATCGGAGTTTCTGTGCCAATTTCCCTTCGTTGCATGCAAATGCACTGATCTATCACGCGGAACAGCGACTCCGCACAGAAATACACTTCTGAAACGAAGAATCGTCGAATCTGACATAAGCTCGAATAAATCGTGATCGTGCTTGCAGAATCGGAGTTTCTGTGCCAATTTCGCATATTTGCATTCAAATGCACTGATCTATCACGCGAAACAGCGATTCCGCACAGAAATACACTTCTGAAACGAAGAATCGTCGAATCTGACATTATATCGCATAAATCGTGATCGTGCTTGCAGAATCGGAGTTTCTGTGCCAATTTCGCATATTTGCATTCAAATGCACTGATCTATCACGCGAAACAGCGATTCCGCACAGAAATACACTTCTGAAACGAAGAATCGTCGAATCTGACATTATATCGCATAAATCGTGATCGTGCTTGCAGAATCGGAGTTTCTGTGCCAATTTCGCATATTTGCATTCAAATGCACTGATCTATCACGCGAAACAGCGATTCCGCACAGAAATACACTTCTGAAACGAAGAATCGTCGAATCTGACATTATATCGCATAAATCGTGATCGTGCTTGCAGAATCGGAGTTTCTGTGCCAATTTCGCATATTTGCATTCAAATGCACTGATCTATCACGCGAAACAGCGATTCCGCACAGAAATACACTTCTGAAACGAAGAATCGTCGAATCTGACATAAGCTCGAATAAATCGTGATCGTGCTTGCAGAATCGGAGTTTCTGTGCCAATTTCGCATATTTGCATTCAAATGCACTGATCTAGCATGCGAAACAGCGATTCCGCACAGAAATACACTTCTGAAACGAAGAATCGTCGAATCCGACATAAGCTCGAATTAATCGTGATCGTGCTTGCCGAATCGGAGTTTCTGTGCCAATTTCACTTCGTTGCATGCAAATGCACTGATCTATCACTCGGAACAGCGATTCCGCACAGAAATACACTTCTGAAACGAAGAATTGTCGAATCTGACATTATATCGCATAAATCGTGATCGTGCTTGCAGAATCGGAGTTTCTGTGCTAATTTCGCATATTTGCATTCAAATGCACTGATCTATCACGCGAAACAGCGATTCCGCACAGAAATACACTTCTGAAACGAAGAATCGTCGAATCTGACATAAGCTCGCATAAATCGTGATCGTGCTTGCAGAATCGGAGTTTCTGTGTCAATTTCGCATATTTGCATTCAAATGCACTGATCTATCACGCGGAACAGCGATTCCGCACAGAAATACACTTCTGAAACGAAGGATCTTCGAATCTGACATAAGATCACATAAATCGTGATCGTGCTTGCCGAATCGGAGTTTCTGTGCCAATTTCCCTTCGTTGCATGCAAATGGACTGATCTAGCACGCGAAACAGCGATTCCGCACAGAAATACACTTCTGAAACGAAGAATCGTCGAATCTGACATATGCTCGAATAAATCGTGATCGTGCTTGTCGAATCGGAGTTTCAGTGCCAATTTCGTATATTTGCATGCAAATGCACTGATCTAGCACGTGAAACAGCGATTCCGCAGAGAAATACACTTCTGAAACGAAGAATCGTCGAATCTGACATAAGCTCGAATAAATCGCGATCGTGATTGCAGAATCGAAGTTTCTGTGCCAATTTCGCATATTTGCATTCAAATTCACTGACCTATCACGCGAGTCAGCGATTCCGCACAGAAATGCTCTTCTGAAACGAAGAATCGTCGAATCTGACATAAGGTCGAATCAATCGTGATCGTGCTCGCCGAATCGGAGTTTCTGTGCCAATTTCCCTTCGTTGCATGCAAATGCACTGATCTATCACGCGAAACAGCGATTCCGCACAGAAATGCACTTCTGAAACGAAGAATCGTCGAATCTGACATAGGCTCGAATAAATTGTGATCGTGCTTGCCCGTTCGGAGTTCCTGTCCAATTTCGCATATTTGCATGCAAATGGACTGATCTAGCACGCGAAACAGCGATTCCGCACAGAAATACACTTCTGAAACGAAGAATCGTCGAATCTGACATAGGATCGCATAAATCGTAATCGTGCTTGCAGAATCGGAGTTTCTGTGCCAATTTCGCATATTTGCATTCAAATGCACTGATCTATCACGCGAAACAGCGATTCCGCAGAGAAATACACTTCTGAAACGAAGAATCGTCGAATCTGACATAAGGTCGAATCAATCGTGATCGTGCTTGCCGAATCGGAGTTGCTGTGCCAATTTCCCTTCGTTGCATGCAAATGGACTGATCTAGCACGCGAAACAGCGATTCCGCACAGAAATACACTTCAGAAACGAAGAATCGTCGAATCTGACACAAGCTCGAATAAATCGTGATCGTGCTTGTCGAATCGGAGTTTCAGTGCCAATTTCGTATATTTGCATGCAAATGCACTGATCTAGCACGTGAAACAGCGATTCCGCACAGAAATACACTTCTGAAACGAAGAATCGTCGAATCTGGCATAAGCTCGAATAAATCGCGATCGTGCTTGCAGAATCGAAGTTTCTGTGCCAATTTCGCATATTTGCATTCAAATTCACTGACCTATCACGCGAGTCAGCGATTCCGCACAGAAATGCTCTTCTGAAACGAAGAATCGTCGAATCTGACATAAGCTCGAATAAATCGTGATCGTGCTTGTCGAATCGGAGTTTCTGTGCCAATTTCCCTTCGTTGCATGCAAATGCACTGATCTATCACGCGAAACAGCGATTCCGCACAGAAATGCACTTCTGAAACGAAGAATCGTCGAATCTGACATAAGCTCGAATAAATCGTGATCGTGCTTGTCGAATCGGAGTTGCTGTGCCAATTTCGTATATTTGCATGCAAATGCACTGATCTATCACGCGGAACAGCGATTCCGCACAGAAATACACTTCTGAAACGAAGGATCGTCGAATCTGACATAAGATCACATAAATCGTGATCGTGCTTGCAGAATCGGAGTTTCTGTGCCAATTTCCCTTCGTTGCATGCAAATGCACTGATCTATCACGCGAAACAGCGATTCCGCACAGAAATGCACTTCTGAAACGAAGAATCGTCGAATCTGACATAAGCTCGAATAAATCGTGATCGTGCTTGCAGAATCGGAGTTTCTGTGCCAATTTCGCATATTTGCATTCAAATGCACTGATCTATCACGCGGAACAGCGATTCCGCACAGAAATACACTTCTGAAACGAAGGATCTTCGAATCTGACATAAGATCACATAAATCGTGATCGTGCTTGCCGAATCGGAGTTTCTGTGCCAATTTCCCTTCGTTGCATGCAAATGGACTGATCTAGCACGCGAAACAGCGATTCCGCACAGAAATACACTTCTGAAACGAAGAATCGTCGAATCTGACATATGCTCGAATAAATCGTGATCGTGCTTGTCGAATCGGAGTTTCAGTGCCAATTTCGTATATTTGCATGCAAATGCACTGATCTAGCACGTGAAACAGCGATTCCGCAGAGAAATACACTTCTGAAACGAAGAATCGTCGAATCTGACATAAGCTCGAATAAATCGCGATCGTGATTGCAGAATCGAAGTTTCTGTGCCAATTTCGCATATTTGCATTCAAATTCACTGACCTATCACGCGAGTCAGCGATTCCGCACAGAAATGCTCTTCTGAAACGAAGAATCGTCGAATCTGACATAAGGTCGAATCAATCGTGATCGTGCTCGCCGAATCGGAGTTTCTGTGCCAATTTCCCTTCGTTGCATGCAAATGCACTGATCTATCACGCGAAACAGCGATTCCGCACAGAAATGCACTTCTGAAACGAAGAATCGTCGAATCTGACATAGGCTCGAATAAATTGTGATCGTGCTTGCCCGTTCGGAGTTCCTGTCCAATTTCGCATATTTGCATGCAAATGGACTGATCTAGCACGCGAAACAGCGATTCCGCACAGAAATACACTTCTGAAACGAAGAATCGTCGAATCTGACATAGGATCGCATAAATCGTAATCGTGCTTGCAGAATCGGAGTTTCTGTGCCAATTTCGCATATTTGCATTCAAATGCACTGATCTATCACGCGAAACAGCGATTCCGCAGAGAAATACACTTCTGAAACGAAGAATCGTCGAATCTGACATAAGGTCGAATCAATCGTGATCGTGCTTGCCGAATCGGAGTTGCTGTGCCAATTTCCCTTCGTTGCATGCAAATGGACTGATCTAGCACGCGAAACAGCGATTCCGCACAGAAATACACTTCAGAAACGAAGAATCGTCGAATCTGACACAAGCTCGAATAAATCGTGATCGTGCTTGTCGAATCGGAGTTTCAGTGCCAATTTCGTATATTTGCATGCAAATGCACTGATCTAGCACGTGAAACAGCGATTCCGCACAGAAATACACTTCTGAAACGAAGAATCGTCGAATCTGGCATAAGCTCGAATAAATCGCGATCGTGCTTGCAGAATCGAAGTTTCTGTGCCAATTTCGCATATTTGCATTCAAATTCACTGACCTATCACGCGAGTCAGCGATTCCGCACAGAAATGCTCTTCTGAAACGAAGAATCGTCGAATCTGACATAAGCTCGAATAAATCGTGATCGTGCTTGTCGAATCGGAGTTTCTGTGCCAATTTCCCTTCGTTGCATGCAAATGCACTGATCTATCACGCGAAACAGCGATTCCGCACAGAAATGCACTTCTGAAACGAAGAATCGTCGAATCTGACATAAGCTCGAATAAATCGTGATCGTGCTTGTCGAATCGGAGTTGCTGTGCCAATTTCGTATATTTGCATGCAAATGCACTGATCTATCACGCGGAACAGCGATTCCGCACAGAAATACACTTCTGAAACGAAGGATCGTCGAATCTGACATAAGATCACATAAATCGTGATCGTGCTTGCAGAATCGGAGTTTCTGTGCCAATTTCCCTTCGTTGCATGCAAATGCACTGATCTATCACGCGAAACAGCGATTCCGCACAGAAATGCACTTCTGAAACGAAGAATCGTCGAATCTGACATAAGCTCGAATAATCGTGATCGTGCTTGCAGAATCGGAGTTCTGTGCCAATTTCGCATATTTGCATTCAAATGCACTGATCTAGCATGCGAAACAGCGATTCCGCACAGAAATACACTTCTGAAACGAAGAATCGTCGAATCCGACATAAGCTCGAATTAATCGTTGATCGTGCTTGCCGAATCGGAGTTTCTGTGCCAATTTCCCTTCGTTGCATGCAAATGCACTGATCTATCACTCGGAACAGCGATTCCGCACAGAAATACACTTCTGAAACGAAGAATCGTCGAATCTGACATTATATCGCATAAATCGTGATCGTGCTTGCAGAATCGGAGTTTCTGTGCTAATTTCGCATATTTGCATTCAAATGCACTGATCTATCACGCGAAACAGCGATTCCGCACAGAAATACACTTCTGAAACGAAGAATCGTCGAATCTGACATAAGCTCGCATAAATCGTGATCGTGCTTGCAGAATCGGAGTTTCTGTGTCAATTTCGCATATTTGCATTCAAATGCACTGATCTATCACGCGGAACAGCGATTCCGCACAGAAATACACTTCTGAACGAAGGATCTTCGAATCTGACATAAGATCACATAAATCGTGATCGTGCTTGCAGAATCGGAGTTTCTGTGTCAATTTCCCTTCGTTGCATGCAAATGCACTGATCTATGACGCGGAACAGGCGATTCCGCACAGAAATACACTTCTGGAACGAAGAATCGTCGAATCTGACATAAGATCGTATAAATCGTGATCGCGCTTGCAGAATCGAAGTTTCTGTGAAAATTTCGCATATCTGCATTCAAATTCACTGACCTATCACGCGAGACAGCGATTCCGCACAGAAATGCTCTTCTGAAACGAGAATCGTCGAATCTGACATAAGGTCGAATCAATCGTGATCGTGCTTGCCGAATCGGAGTTTCTGTGCCAATTTCCCTTCGTTGCATGCAAATGGACTGATCTAGCACGCGAAACAGCGATTCCGCACAGAAATACACTTCTGAAACGAAGAATCGTCGAATCTGACATATGCTCGAATAAATCGTGATCGTGCTTGTCGAATCGGGAGTTTCAGTGCCAATTTCGTATATTTGCATGCAAATGCACTGATCTAGCACGTGAAACAGCGATTCCGCAGAGAAATACACTTCTGAAACGAAGAATCGTCGAAATCTGACATAAGCTCGGAATAAATCGCGATCGTGATTGCAGATCGAAGTTTCTGTGCAATTTCGCATATTTGCATTCAAATTCACTGACCTATCACGCGAGTCAGCGATTCCGCACAGAAATGCTCTTCTGAAACGAAGAATCGTCGAATCTGACATAAGGTCGAATCAATCGTGATCGTGCTCGCCGAATCGGAGTTTCTGTGCCAATTTCCCTTCGTTGCATGCAAATGCACTGATCTAATCACGCGAAACAGCGATTCCGCACAGAAATGCACTTCTGAAACGAAGAATCGTCGAATCTGGCATAAGCTCGAATAAATCGTGATCGTGCTTGTCGAATCGGAGTTGCTTGTGCCAATTTCGTATATTTTCATGCAAATGCACTGATCTATCACGCGGAACAGCGATTCCGCACTGAAATACACTCTGAAACGAAGGATCGTCGAATCTGACATAAGGTCGAATCAATCGTGATAGTGCTTGCGAATCGGAGTTGCTGTGCCAATTTCCCTTCGTTGCATGCAAATGGACTGATCTAGCACGCGAAACAGCGATTCCGCACAGAAATACACTTCTGAAACGAAGAATCGTCGAATCTGACATAGGATCGCATAAATCGTAATCGTGCTTGCAGAATCGGAGTTTCTGTGCCAATTTCGCATATTTGCATTCAAATGCACTGATCTATCACGCGAAAACAGCGATTCCGCAGAGAAATACACTTCTGAAACGAAGAATCGTCGAATCTGACATAAGGTCGAATCAATCGTGATCGTTGCTTGCCGAATCGGAGTTGCTGTGCCAATTTCCCTTCGTTGCATGCAAATGGACTGATCTAGCACGCGAAACAGCGATTCCGCACAGAAATACACTTCAGAACGAAGAATCGTCGAATCTGACATAGCTCGAATAAATCGTGATCGTGCTTGTCGAATCGGAGTTCAGTGCCAATTTCGTATATTTGCATGCAAATGCACTGATCTAGCACGTGAAACAGCGATTCCGCACAGAAATACACTTCTGAAACGAAGAATCGTCGAATCTGGCATAAGCTCGATTAAATCGCGATCGTGCTTGCAGAATCGAAGTTTCTGTGCCAATTTCGCATATTTGCATTCAAATTCACTGACCTATCACGCGAGTCAGTCGATTCCGCACAGAAATGCTCTTCTGAAACGAAGAATCGTCGAATCTGACATAAGCTCGAATAAATCGTGATCGTGCTGTCGAATCGGAGTTTCAGTGCCAATTTCGTATATTTGCATGCAAATGCACTGATCTAGCACGTGAAACAGCGATTCCGCACAGAAATACACTTCTGAAACGAAGAATCGTCGAATCTGACATAAGCTCGAATAAATCGCGATCGTGCTTGCAGAATCGAAGTTTCTGTGCTAATTTCGCATATTTGCATTCAAATTCACTGACCTATCACGCGAGTCAGCGATTCCGCACAGAAATTCTCTTCTGAAACGAAGAATCGTCGAATCTGACATAAGGTCGAATCAATCGTGATCGTGCTCGCCGAATCGGAGTTTCTGTGCCAATTTCCCTTCGTTGCATGCAAATGCACTGATCTATCACGCGAAACAGCGATTCCGCACAGAAATGCACTTCTGAAACGAAGAATCGTCGAATCTGACATAAGCTCGAATAAATCGTGATCGTGCTTGTCGAATCGGAGTTGCTGTGACAATTTCGTATATTTGCATGCAAATGCACTGATCTATCACGCGGAACAGCGATTCCGCACAGAAATAACTTCTGAAACGAAGGATCGGCGAATCTGACATAAGATCACATAAATCGTGATCGTGCTTGCAGAATCGGAGTTTCTGTGCCAATTTCCCTTCGTTGCATGCAAATGCACTGATCTATCACGCGAAACAGCGATTCCGCACAGAAATGCACTTCTGAAACGAAGAATCGTCGAATCTCACATAAGCTCGAATAAATCGTGATCGTGCTTGCAGAATCGGAGTTTCTGTGCCAATTTCGCATATTTGCATTCAAATGCACTGATCTAGCATGCGAAACAGCGATTCCGCACAGAAATACACTTCTGAAACGAAGAATCGTCGAATCCGACATAAGCTCGAATTAATCGTGATCGTGCTTGCCGAATCGGAGTTTCTGTGCCAATTTCCCTTCGTTGCATGCAAATGCACTGATCTATCACTCGGAACAGCGATTCCGCACAGAAATACACTTCTGAAACGAAGAATCGTCGAATCTGACATTATATCGCATAAATCGTGATCGTGCTTGCAGAATCGGAGTTTCTGTGCTAATTTCGCATATTTGCATTCAAATGCACTGATCTATCACGCGAAACAGCGATTCCGCACAGAAATACACTTCTGAAACGAAGAATCGTCGAATCTGACATAAGCTCGCATAAATCGTGATCGTGCTTGCAGAATCGGAGTTTCTGTGTCAATTTCGCATATTTGCATTCAAATGCACTGATCTATCACGCGGAACAGCGATTCCGCACAGAAATACACTTCTGAAACGAAGGATCTTCGAATCTGACATAAGATCACATAAATCGTGATCGTGCTTGCAGAATCGGAGTTTCTGTGTCAATTTCCCTTCGTTGCATGCAAATGCACTGATCTATGACGCGGAACAGCGATTCCGCACAGAAATACACTTCTGGAACGAAGAATCGTCGAATCTGACATAAGATCGTATAAATCGTGATCGCGCTTGCAGAATCGAAGTTTCTGTGAAAATTTCGCATATCTGCATTCAAATTCACTGACCTATCACGCGAGACAGCGATTCCGCACAGAAATGCTCTTCTGAAACGAAGAATCGTCGAATCTGACATAAGGTCGAATCAATCGTGATCGTGCTTGCCGAATCGGAGTTTCTGTGCCAATTTCCCTTCGTTGCATGCAAATGGACTGATCTAGCACGCGAAACAGCGATTCCGCACAGAAATACACTTCTGAAACGAAGAATCGTCGAATCTGACATATGCTCGAATAAATCGTGATCGTGCTTGTCGAATCGGAGTTTCAGTGCCAATTTCGTATATTTGCATGCAAATGCACTGATCTAGCACGTGAAACAGCGATTCCGCAGAGAAATACACTTCTGAAACGAAGAATCGTCGAATCTGACATAAGCTCGAATAAATCGCGATCGTGATTGCAGAATCGAAGTTTCTGTGCCAATTTCGCATATTTGCATTCAAATTCACTGACCTATCACGCGAGTCAGCGATTCCGCACAGAAATGCTCTTCTGAAACGAAGAATCGTCGAATCTGACATAAGGTCGCATAAATCGTGATCGTGCTTGCAGAATCGGAGTTTCTGTGCCAATTTCGCATATTTGCATTCAAATGCACTGATCTATCACGGGGAACAGCGATTCCGCACAGAAATACACTTCTGGAACGAAGGATCTTCGAATCTGACATAAGATCACATAAATCGTGATCGTGCTCGCCGAATCGGAGTTTCTGTGCCAATTTCCCTTCGTTGCATGCAAATGCACTGATCTATCACGCGAAACAGCGATTCCGCACAGAAATGCACTTCTGAAACGAAGAATCGTCGAATCTGGCATAAGCTCGAATAAATCGTGATCGTGCTTGTCGAATCGGAGTTGCTGTGCCAATTTCGTATATTTTCATGCAAATGCACTGATCTATCACGCGGAACAGCGATTCCGCACAGAAATACACTTCTGAAACGAAGAATCGTCGAATCTGACATAGGATCGCATAAATCGTAATCGTGCTTGCAGAATCGGAGTTTCTGTGCCAATTTCGCATATTTGCATTCAAATGCACTGATCTATCACGGGGAACAGCGATTCCGCACAGAAATACACTTCTGGAACGAAGGATCTTCGAATCTGACATAAGATCACATAAATCGTGATCGTGCTCGCCGAATCGGAGTTTCTGTGCCAATTTCCCTTCGTTGCATGCAAATGCACTGATCTATCACGCGAAACAGCGATTCCGCACAGAAATGCACTTCTGAAACGAAGAATCGTCGAATCTGGCATAAGCTCGAATAAATCGTGATCGTGCTTGTCGAATCGGAGTTGCTGTGCCAATTTCGTATATTTTCATGCAAATGCACTGATCTAGCACGTGAAACAGCGATTCCGCACAGAAATACACTTCTGAAACGAAGAATCGTCGAATCTGACATAGGATCGCATAAATCGTAATCGTGCTTGCAGAATCGGAGTTTCTGTGCCAATTTCGCATATTTGCATTCAAATGCACTGATCTATCACGCGAAACAGCGATTCCGCAGAGAAATACACTTCTGAAACGAAGAATCGCCGAATCTGACATAAGCTCGAATAAATCGTGATCGTGCTTGTCGAATCGGAGTTTCAGTGCCAATTTCGTATATTTGCATCCAAATGCACTGATCTAGCACGTGAAACAGCGATTCCGCACAGAAATACACTTCTGAAACGATGAATCGTCGAATCTGACATAGGATCGCATAAATCGTAATCGTGCTTGCAGAATCGGAGTTTCTGTGCCAATTTCGCATATTTGCATTCAAATGCACTGATCTATCACGCGAAACAGCGATTCCGCAGAGAAATACACTTCTGAAACGAAGAATCGTCGAATCTGACATAAGATCGCATAAATCGTGATCATGCTTGCAGAATCGGAGTTTCTGTCCAATTTCCCTTCGTTGCATGCAAATGCACTTATCTATCACGCGAAACAGCGATTCCGCACAGAAATACACTTCTGAAACGAAGAATCGTCGAATCCGACATAAGCTCGAATTAATCGTGATCGTGCTTGCCGAATCGAAGTTTCTGTGCCAATTTCCCTTCGTTGCATACAAATGCACTGATCTATCACGCGGAACAGCGATTCCGCACAGAAATACACTTCTGAAACGAAGAATCGTCGAATCTGACATTATATCGCATAAATCGTGATCGTGCTTGCAGAATCGGAGTTTCTGTGCCAATTTCGCATATTTGCATTCAAATGCACTGATCTGTCACGCGAAACAGCGATTCCGCACAGAAATACACTTCTGAAACGAAGAATCGTCGAATCTGACATAAGCTCGAATAAATCGTGATCGTGCTTGCCGAATCGGAGTTGCTGTGCCTATTTCGTATATTTGCATGCAAATGCACTGATCTAGCACGCGAAACAGCGATTCCGCACAGAAATGCTCTTCTGAAACGAAGAATCGTCGAATCTGACATAAGGTCGAATCAATCGTGATTGTGCTCGCCGAATCGGAGTTTCTGTGCCAATTTCCCTTCGTTGCATGCAAATGGACTGATCTAGCACGCGAAACAGCGATTCCGCACAGAAATACACTTCTGAAACGAAGAATCGTCGAATCCGACATAAGCTCGAATTAATCGTGATCGTGCTTGCAGAATCGGAGTTTCTGTGCCAATTTCGCATATTTGCATTCAAATGCACTGATCTGTCACGCGAAACAGCGATTCCGCACAGAAATACACTTCTGAAACGAAGAATCGTCGAATCTGACATAAGCTCGAATAAATCGTGATCGTGCTTGCCGAATCGGAGTTGCTGTGCCCATTTCGTATATTTGCATGCAAATGCACTGATCTAGCACGCGAAACAGCGATTCCGCACAGAAATACACTTCTGAAACGAAGAATCGACGAATCTGACGTAAGCTCGAATAAATCGTGATCGTGCTTGCCGAATCGGAGTTTCTGTGCCAATTTCGCTTCGTTGCATGCAAATGCACTGATCTATCACGCGGAACAGCGATTCCGCACAGAAATACACTTCTGAAACGAAGGATCGTCGAATCTGACATAAGATCGCATAAATCGTGATCGTGCTTGCAGAATCGGAGTTTCTGTGCCAATTTCCCTTCGTTGCATGCAAATGCACTGATCTATCACGCGGAACAGCGATTCCGCACAGAAATACACTTCTCAAACGAAGAATCGTCGAATCTGACATAAGATCGCATAAATCGTGATCATGCTTGCAGAATCGGAGTTTCTGTGCCAATTTCCCTTCGTTGCATGCAAATGCACTGATCTATCACGCGAAACAGCGATTCCGCACAGAAATACACTTCTGAAACGAAGAATCGTCGAATCTGCCATTATATCGCATAAATCGTGATCGTGCTTGCAGAATCGGAGTTTCTGTGCCAATTTCGCATATTTGCATTCAAATGCACTGATCTAGCATGCGAAACAGCGATTCCGCACAGAAATACACTTCTGGAACGAAGGATCTTCGAATCTGACATAAGATCACATAAATCGTGATCGTGCTTGCAGAATCGGAGTTTCTGTGCCAATTTCCACTCGTTGCATGCAAATGCACTGATCTATGACGCGGAACAGCGATTCCGCACAGAAATACACTTCTGGAACGAAGAATCGTCGAATCTGAAATAAGCTCGAATAAATCGTGATCGTGTTTGCCGAATCGGAGTTTGGTGTGCCAATTTCGTATATTTGCATGCAAATGGACTGATCTAGCACGCGAAACAGCGATTCCGCACAGAAACACACTTCTGAAACGAAGAATCGTCGAATCTGACATAAGCTCGAATAAATCGTGATCGTGCTTGTCGAATCGGAGTTTCAGTGCCAATTTCGTATATTTGCATGCAAATGCACTGATCTATCACGCGGAACAGCGATTCCGCACAGAAATACACTTCTCAAACGAAGAATCGTCGGATCTGACATAAGATCGCATAAATCGTGATCATGCTTGCAGAATCGGAGTTTCTGTGCCAATTTCCCTTCGTTGCATGCAAATGCACTGATCTATCACGCGAAACAGCGATTCCGCACAGAAATACACTTCTGAAACGAAGAATCGTCGAATCTGCCATTATATCGCATAAATCGTGATCGTGCTTGCAGAATCGGAGTTTCTGTGCCAATTTCGCATATTTGCATTCAAATGCACTGATCTAGCATGCGAAACAGCGATTCCGCACAGAAATACACTTCTGAAACGAAGAATCGTCGAATCCGACATAAGCTCGAATTAATCGTGATCGTGCTTGCCGAATCGGAGTTTCTGTGCCAATTTCCCTTCGTTGCATGCAAATGCACTGATCTATCACTCGGAACAGCGATTCCGCACAGAAATACACTTCTGAAACGAAGAATCGTCGAATCTGACATTATATCGCATAAATCGTGATCGTGCTTGCAGAATCGGAGTTTCTGTGCCAATTTCGCATATTTGCATTCAAATGCACTGATATATCACGCGAAACAGCGATTCCGCACAGAAATACACTTCTGAAACGAAGAATCGTCGAATCTGACATAAGCTCGCATAAATCGTGATCGTGCTTGCAGAATCGGAGTTTCTGTGCCAATTTCGCATATTTGCATTCAAATGCACTGATCTATCACGGGGAACAGCGATTCCGCACAGAAATACACTTCTGGAACGAAGGATCTTCGAATCTGACATAAGATCACATAAATCGTGATCGTGCTTGCAGAATCGGAGTTTCTGTGCCAATTTCCACTCGTTGCATGCAAATGCACTGATCTATGACGCGGAACAGCGATTCCGCACAGAAATACACTTCTGGAACGAAGAATCGTCGAATCTGACATAAGCTCGAATAAATCGTGATCGTGTTTGCCGAATCGGAGTTTGGTGTGCCAATTTCGTATATTTGCATGCAAATGGACTGATCTAGCACGCGAAACAGCGATTCCGCAGAGAAATACACTTCTGAAACGAAGAATCGTCGAATCTGACATAGGATCGCATAAATCGTAATCGTGCTTGCAGAATCGGAGTTTCTGTGCCAATTTCGCATATTTGCATTCAAATGCACTGATCTATCACGCGAAACAGCGATTCCGCAGAGAAATACACTTCTGAAACGAAGAATCGTCGAATCTGACATAAGCTCGAATAAATCGTGATCGTGCTTGCCGAATCGGTGTTGCTGTGCCAATTTCCCTTCGTTGCATGCAAATGCACTGATCTATCACGCGGAACAGCGATTCCGCACAGAAATACACTTCTGAAACGAAGGATCGTCGAATCTGACATAAGATCGCATAAATCGTGATCATGCTTGCAGAATCGGAGTTTCTGTGCCAATTTCACTTCGTTGCATGCAAATGCACTTATCTATCACGCGAAACAGCGATTCCGCACAGAAATACACTTCTGAAACGAAGAATCGTCGAATCCGACATAAGCTCGAATTAATCGTGATCGTGCTTGCCGAATCGAAGTTTCTGTGCCAATTTCCCTTCGTTGCATGCAAATGCACTGATCTATCACGCGGAACAGCGATTCCGCACAGAAATACACTTCTGAAACGAAGAATCGTCGAATCTGACATTATATCGCATAAATCGTGATCGTGCTTGCAGAATCGGAGTTTCTGTGCCAATTTCGCATATTTGCATTCAAATGCACTGATCTGTCACGCGAAACAGCGATTCCGCACAGAAATACACTTCTGAAACGAAGAATCGTCGAATCTGACATAAGCTCGAATAAATCGTGATCGTGCTTGCCGAATCGGAGTTTCTGTGCCAATTTCCCTTCGTTGCATGCAAATGCACTGATCTATCACGCGGAACAGCGATTCCGCACAGAAATACACTTCTGAAACGAAGGATCTTCGAATCTGACATAAGCTCGAATAAATCGTGATCGTGCTCGTCGAATCGGAGTTTCAGTGCCAATTTCGTATATTTGCATGCAAATGCACTGATCTAGCACGTGAAACAGCGATTCCGCACAGAAATACACTTCTGAAACGAAGAATCGTCGAATCTGACATAGGATCGCATAAATCGTAATCGTGCTTGCAGAATCGGAGTTTCTGTGCCAATTTCGCATATTTGCATTCAAATGCACTGATCTATCACGCGAAACAGCGATTCCGCAGAGAAATACACTTCTGAAACGAAGAATCGCCGAATCTGACATAAGCTCGAATAAATCGTGATCGTGCTTGTCGAATCGGAGTTTCAGTGCCAATTTCGTATATTTGCATGCAAATGCACTGATCTAGCACGTGAAACAGCGATTCCGCACAGAAATACACTTCTGAAACGATGAATCGTCGAATCTGACATAGGATCGCATAAATCGTAATCGTGCTTGCAGAATCGGAGTTTCTGTGCCAATTTCGCATATTTGCATTCAAATGCACTGATCTATCACGCGAAACAGCGATTCCGCAGAGAAATACACTTCTGAAACGAAGAATCGTCGAATCTGACATAAGCTCGAATAAATCGTGATCGTGCTTGCCGAATCGGAGTTGCTGTGCCAATTTCCCTTCGTTGCATGCAAATGCACTGATCTATCACGCGGAACAGCGATTCCGCACAGAAATACACTTCTGAAACGAAGGATCGTCGAATCTGACATAAGATCGCATAAATCGTGATCATGCTTGCAGAATCGGAGTTTCTGTCCAATTTCCCTTCGTTGCATGCAAATGCACTTATCTATCACGCGAAACAGCGATTCCGCACAGAAATACACTTCTGAAACGAAGAATCGTCGAATCCGACATAAGCTCGAATTAATCGTGATCGTGCTTGCCGAATCGAAGTTTCTGTGCCAATTTCCCTTCGTTGCATACAAATGCACTGATCTATCACGCGGAACAGCGATTCCGCACAGAAATACACTTCTGAAACGAAGAATCGTCGAATCTGACATTATATCGCATAAATCGTGATCGTGCTTGCAGAATCGGAGTTTCTGTGCCAATTTCGCATATTTGCATTCAAATGCACTGATCTGTCACGCGAAACAGCGATTCCGCACAGAAATACACTTCTGAAACGAAGAATCGTCGAATCTGACATAAGCTCGAATAAATCGTGATCGTGCTTGCCGAATCGGAGTTGCTGTGCCTATTTCGTATATTTGCATGCAAATGCACTGATCTAGCACGCGAAACAGCGATTCCGCACAGAAATGCTCTTCTGAAACGAAGAATCGTCGAATCTGACATAAGGTCGAATCAATCGTGATTGTGCTCGCCGAATCGGAGTTTCTGTGCCAATTTCCCTTCGTTGCATGCAAATGGACTGATCTAGCACGCGAAACAGCGATTCCGCACAGAAATACACTTCTGAAACGAAGAATCGTCGAATCCGACATAAGCTCGAATTAATCGTGATCGTGCTTGCAGAATCGGAGTTTCTGTGCCAATTTCGCATATTTGCATTCAAATGCACTGATCTGTCACGCGAAACAGCGATTCCGCACAGAAATACACTTCTGAAACGAAGAATCGTCGAATCTGACATAAGCTCGAATAAATCGTGATCGTGCTTGCCGAATCGGAGTTGCTGTGCCCATTTCGTATATTTGCATGCAAATGCACTGATCTAGCACGCGAAACAGCGATTCCGCACAGAAATACACTTCTGAAACGAAGAATCGACGAATCTGACGTAAGCTCGAATAAATCGTGATCGTGCTTGCCGAATCGGAGTTTCTGTGCCAATTTCGCTTCGTTGCATGCAAATGCACTGATCTATCACGCGGAACAGCGATTCCGCACAGAAATACACTTCTGAAACGAAGGATCGTCGAATCTGACATAAGATCGCATAAATCGTGATCGTGCTTGCAGAATCGGAGTTTCTGTGCCAATTTCCCTTCGTTGCATGCAAATGCACTGATCTATCACGCGGAACAGCGATTCCGCACAGAAATACACTTCTCAAACGAAGAATCGTCGAATCTGACATAAGATCGCATAAATCGTGATCATGCTTGCAGAATCGGAGTTTCTGTGCCAATTTCCCTTCGTTGCATGCAAATGCACTGATCTATCACGCGAAACAGCGATTCCGCACAGAAATACACTTCTGAAACGAAGAATCGTCGAATCTGCCATTATATCGCATAAATCGTGATCGTGCTTGCAGAATCGGAGTTTCTGTGCCAATTTCGCATATTTGCATTCAAATGCACTGATCTAGCATGCGAAACAGCGATTCCGCACAGAAATACACTTCTGAAACGAAGAATCGTCGAATCCGACATAAGCTCGCATAAATCGTGATCGTGCTTGCAGAATCGGAGTTTCTGTGCCAATTTCGCATATTTGCATTCAAATGCACTGATCTATCACGGGGAACAGCGATTCCGCACAGAAATACACTTCTGGAACGAAGGATCTTCGAATCTGACATAAGATCACATAAATCGTGATCGTGCTTGCAGAATCGGAGTTTCTGTGCCAATTTCCACTCGTTGCATGCAAATGCACTGATCTAGCACGCGAAACAGCGATTCCGCACAGAAACACACTTCTGAAACGAAGAATCGTCGAATCTGACATAAGCTCGAATAAATCGTGATCGTGCTTGTCGAATCGGAGTTTCAGTGCCAATTTCGTATATTTGCATGCAAATGCACTGATCTATCACGCGGAACAGCGATTCCGCACAGAAATACACTTCTCAAACGAAGAATCGTCGGATCTGACATAAGATCGCATAAATCGTGATCATGCTTGCAGAATCGGAGTTTCTGTGCCAATTTCCCTTCGTTGCATGCAAATGCACTGATCTATCACGCGAAACAGCGATTCCGCACAGAAATACACTTCTGAAACGAAGAATCGTCGAATCTGCCATTATATCGCATAAATCGTGATCGTGCTTGCAGAATCGGAGTTTCTGTGCCAATTTCGCATATTTGCATTCAAATGCACTGATCTAGCATGCGAAACAGCGATTCCGCACAGAAATACACTTCTGAAACGAAGAATCGTCGAATCCGACATAAGCTCGAATTAATCGTGATCGTGCTTGCCGAATCGGAGTTTCTGTGCCAATTTCCCTTCGTTGCATGCAAATGCACTGATCTATCACTCGGAACAGCGATTCCGCACAGAAATACACTTCTGAAACGAAGAATCGTCGAATCTGACATTATATCGCATAAATCGTGATCGTGCTTGCAGAATCGGAGTTTCTGTGCCAATTTCGCATATTTGCATTCAAATGCACTGATATATCACGCGAAACAGCGATTCCGCACAGAAATACACTTCTGAAACGAAGAATCGTCGAATCTGACATAAGCTCGCATAAATCGTGATCGTGCTTGCAGAATCGGAGTTTCTGTGCCAATTTCGCATATTTGCATTCAAATGCACTGATCTATCACGGGGAACAGCGATTCCGCACAGAAATACACTTCTGGAACGAAGGATCTTCGAATCTGACATAAGATCACATAAATCGTGATCGTGCTTGCAGAATCGGAGTTTCTGTGCCAATTTCCACTCGTTGCATGCAAATGCACTGATCTATGACGCGGAACAGCGATTCCGCACAGAAATACACTTCTGGAACGAAGAATCGTCGAATCTGACATAAGCTCGAATAAATCGTGATCGTGTTTGCCGAATCGGAGTTTGGTGTGCCAATTTCGTATATTTGCATGCAAATGGACTGATCTAGCACGCGAAACAGCGATTCCGCAGAGAAATACACTTCTGAAACGAAGAATCGTCGAATCTGACATAGGATCGCATAAATCGTAATCGTGCTTGCAGAATCGGAGTTTCTGTGCCAATTTCGCATATTTGCATTCAAATGCACTGATCTATCACGCGGAACAGCGATTCCGCACAGAAATACACTTCTGAAACGAAGAATCGTCGAATCTGACATTATATCGCATAAATCGTGATCGTGCTTGCAGAATCGGAGTTTCTGTGCCAATTTCGCATATTTGCATTCAAATGCACTGATCTGTCACGCGAAACAGCGATTCCGCACAGAAATACACTTCTGAAACGAAGAATCGTCGAATCTGACATAAGCTCGAATAAATCGTGATCGTGCTTGCCGAATCGGAGTTTCTGTGCCAATTTCCCTTCGTTGCATGCAAATGCACTGATCTATCACGCGGAACAGCGATTCCGCACAGAAATACACTTCTGAAACGAAGGATCTTCGAATCTGACATAAGCTCGAATAAATCGTGATCGTGCTCGTCGAATCGGAGTTTCAGTGCCAATTTCGTATATTTGCATGCAAATGCACTGATCTAGCACGTGAAACAGCGATTCCGCACAGAAATACACTTCTGAAACGAAGAATCGTCGAATCTGACATAGGATCGCATAAATCGTAATCGTGCTTGCAGAATCGGAGTTTCTGTGCCAATTTCGCATATTTGCATTCAAATGCACTGATCTATCACGCGAAACAGCGATTCCGCAGAGAAATACACTTCTGAAACGAAGAATCGCCGAATCTGACATAAGCTCGAATAAATCGTGATCGTGCTTGTCGAATCGGAGTTTCAGTGCCAATTTCGTATATTTGCATGCAAATGCACTGATCTAGCACGTGAAACAGCGATTCCGCACAGAAATACACTTCTGAAACGATGAATCGTCGAATCTGACATAGGATCGCATAAATCGTAATCGTGCTTGCAGAATCGGAGTTTCTGTGCCAATTTCGCATATTTGCATTCAAATGCACTGATCTATCACGCGAAACAGCGATTCCGCAGAGAAATACACTTCTGAAACGAAGAATCGTCGAATCTGACATAAGCTCGAATAAATCGTGATCGTGCTTGCCGAATCGGAGTTGCTGTGCCAATTTCCCTTCGTTGCATGCAAATGCACTGATCTATCACGCGGAACAGCGATTCCGCACAGAAATACACTTCTGAAACGAAGGATCGTCGAATCTGACATAAGATCGCATAAATCGTGATCATGCTTGCAGAATCGGAGTTTCTGTCCAATTTCCCTTCGTTGCATGCAAATGCACTTATCTATCACGCGAAACAGCGATTCCGCACAGAAATACACTTCTGAAACGAAGAATCGTCGAATCCGACATAAGCTCGAATTAATCGTGATCGTGCTTGCCGAATCGAAGTTTCTGTGCCAATTTCCCTTCGTTGCATACAAATGCACTGATCTATCACGCGGAACAGCGATTCCGCACAGAAATACACTTCTGAAACGAAGAATCGTCGAATCTGACATTATATCGCATAAATCGTGATCGTGCTTGCAGAATCGGAGTTTCTGTGCCAATTTCGCATATTTGCATTCAAATGCACTGATCTGTCACGCGAAACAGCGATTCCGCACAGAAATACACTTCTGAAACGAAGAATCGTCGAATCTGACATAAGCTCGAATAAATCGTGATCGTGCTTGCCGAATCGGAGTTGCTGTGCCTATTTCGTATATTTGCATGCAAATGCACTGATCTAGCACGCGAAACAGCGATTCCGCACAGAAATGCTCTTCTGAAACGAAGAATCGTCGAATCTGACATAAGGTCGAATCAATCGTGATTGTGCTCGCCGAATCGGAGTTTCTGTGCCAATTTACCTTCGTTGCATGCAAATGGACTGATCTAGCACGCGAAACAGCGATTCCGCACAGAAATACACTTCTGAAACGAAGAATCGTCGAATCCGACATAAGCTCGAATTAATCGTGATCGTGCTTGCAGAATCGGAGTTTCTGTGCCAATTTCGCATATTTGCATTCAAATGCACTGATCTGTCACGCGAAACAGCGATTCCGCACAGAAATACACTTCTGAAACGAAGAATCGTCGAATCTGACATAAGCTCGAATAAATCGTGATCGTGCTTGCCGAATCGGAGTTGCTGTGCCCATTTCGTATATTTGCATGCAAATGCACTGATCTAGCACGCGAAACAGCGATTCCGCACAGAAATACACTTCTGAAACGAAGAATCGACGAATCTGACGTAAGCTCGAATAAATCGTGATCGTGCTTGCCGAATCGGAGTTTCTGTGCCAATTTCGCTTCGTTGCATGCAAATGCACTGATCTATCACGCGGAACAGCGATTCCGCACAGAAATACACTTCTGAAACGAAGGATCGTCGAATCTGACATAAGATCGCATAAATCGTGATCGTGCTTGCAGAATCGGAGTTTCTGTGCCAATTTCCCTTCGTTGCATGCAAATGCACTGATCTATCACGCGGAACAGCGATTCCGCACAGAAATACACTTCTCAAACGAAGAATCGTCGAATCTGACATAAGATCGCATAAATCGTGATCATGCTTGCAGAATCGGAGTTTCTGTGCCAATTTCCCTTCGTTGCATGCAAATGCACTGATCTATCACGCGAAACAGCGATTCCGCACAGAAATACACTTCTGAAACGAAGAATCGTCGAATCTGCCATTATATCGCATAAATCGTGATCGTGCTTGCAGAATCGGAGTTTCTGTGCCAATTTCGCATATTTGCATTCAAATGCACTGATCTAGCATGCGAAACAGCGATTCCGCACAGAAATACACTTCTGAAACGAAGAATCGTCGAATCCGACATAAGCTCGCATAAATCGTGATCGTGCTTGCAGAATCGGAGTTTCTGTGCCAATTTCGCATATTTGCATTCAAATGCACTGATCTATCACGGGGAACAGCGATTCCGCACAGAAATACACTTCTGGAACGAAGGATCTTCGAATCTGACATAAGATCACATAAATCGTGATCGTGCTTGCAGAATCGGAGTTTCTGTGCCAATTTCCACTCGTTGCATGCAAATGCACTGATCTATGACGCGGAACAGCGATTCCGCACAGAAATACACTTCTGGAACGAAGAATCGTCGAATCTGACATAAGCTCGAATAAATCGTGATCGTGTTTGCCGAATCGGAGTTTGGTGTGCCAATTTCGTATATTTGCATGCAAATGGACTGATCTAGCACGCGAAACAGCGATTCCGCACAGAAACACACTTCTGAAACGAAGAATCGTCGAATCTGACATAAGCTCGAATAAATCGTGATCGTGCTTGTCGAATCGGAGTTTCAGTGCCAATTTCGTATATTTGCATGCAAATGCACTGATCTATCACGCGGAACAGCGATTCCGCACAGAAATACACTTCTCAAACGAAGAATCGTCGGATCTGACATAAGATCGCATAAATCGTGATCATGCTTGCAGAATCGGAGTTTCTGTGCCAATTTCCCTTCGTTGCATGCAAATGCACTGATCTATCACGCGAAACAGCGATTCCGCACAGAAATACACTTCTGAAACGAAGAATCGTCGAATCTGCCATTATATCGCATAAATCGTGATCGTGCTTGCAGAATCGGAGTTTCTGTGCCAATTTCGCATATTTGCATTCAAATGCACTGATCTAGCATGCGAAACAGCGATTCCGCACAGAAATACACTTCTGAAACGAAGAATCGTCGAATCCGACATAAGCTCGAATTAATCGTGATCGTGCTTGCCGAATCGGAGTTTCTGTGCCAATTTCCCTTCGTTGCATGCAAATGCACTGATCTATCACTCGGAACAGCGATTCCGCACAGAAATACACTTCTGAAACGAAGAATCGTCGAATCTGACATTATATCGCATAAATCGTGATCGTGCTTGCAGAATCGGAGTTTCTGTGCCAATTTCGCATATTTGCATTCAAATGCACTGATATATCACGCGAAACAGCGATTCCGCACAGAAATACACTTCTGAAACGAAGAATCGTCGAATCTGACATAAGCTCGCATAAATCGTGATCGTGCTTGCAGAATCGGAGTTTCTGTGCCAATTTCGCATATTTGCATTCAAATGCACTGATCTATCACGGGGAACAGCGATTCCGCACAGAAATACACTTCTGGAACGAAGGATCTTCGAATCTGACATAAGATCACATAAATCGTGATCGTGCTTGCAGAATCGGAGTTTCTGTGCCAATTTCCACTCGTTGCATGCAAATGCACTGATCTATGACGCGGAACAGCGATTCCGCACAGAAATACACTTCTGGAACGAAGAATCGTCGAATCTGACATAAGCTCGAATAAATCGTGATCGTGTTTGCCGAATCGGAGTTTGGTGTGCCAATTTCGTATATTTGCATGCAAATGGACTGATCTAGCACGCGAAACAGCGATTCCGCAGAGAAAT
This sequence comes from Lasioglossum baleicum, assembly GCF_051020765.1. Lineage (NCBI taxonomy): Eukaryota > Metazoa > Arthropoda > Insecta > Hymenoptera > Halictidae > Lasioglossum > Lasioglossum baleicum. Next base: position 21,525 of record NW_027469841.1, on the reverse strand, counting down.
ACACTTCTGAAACGAAGAATCGTCGAATCTGACATAGGATCGCATAAATCGTAATCGTGCTTGCAGAATCGGAGTTTCTGTGCCAATTTCGCATATTTGCATTCAAATGCACTGATCTATCACGCGAAACAGCGATTCCGCAGAGAAATACACTTCTGAAACGAAGAATCGTCGAATCTGACATAAGCTCGAATAAATCGTGATCGTGCTTGCCGAATCGGTGTTGCTGTGCCAATTTCCCTTCGTTGCATGCAAATGCACTGATCTATCACGCGGAACAGCGATTCCGCACAGAAATACACTTCTGAAACGAAGGATCGTCGAATCTGACATAAGATCGCATAAATCGTGATCATGCTTGCAGAATCGGAGTTTCTGTGCCAATTTCACTTCGTTGCATGCAAATGCACTTATCTATCACGCGAAACAGCGATTCCGCACAGAAATACACTTCTGAAACGAAGAATCGTCGAATCCGACATAAGCTCGAATTAATCGTGATCGTGCTTGCCGAATCGAAGTTTCTGTGCCAATTTCCCTTCGTTGCATGCAAATGCACTAATCTATCACGCGGAACAGCGATTCCGCACAGAAATACACTTCTGAAACGAAGAATCGTCGAATCTGACATTATATCGCATAAATCGTGATCGTGCTTGCAGAATCGGAGTTTCTGTGCCAATTTCGCATATTTGCATTCAAATGCACTGATCTGTCACGCGAAACAGCGATTCCGCACAGAAATACACTTCTGAAACGAAGAATCGTCGAATCTGACATAAGCTCGAATAAATCGTGATCGTGCTTGCCGAATCGGAGTTTCTGTGCCAATTTCCCTTCGTTGCATGCAAATGCACTGATCTATCACGCGGAACAGCGATTCCGCACAGAAATACACTTCTGAAACGAAGGATCTTCGAATCTGACATAAGCTCGAATAAATCGTGATCGTGCTCGTCGAATCGGAGTTTCAGTGCCAATTTCGTATATTTGCATGCAAATGCACTGATCTAGCACGTGAAACAGCGATTCCGCACAGAAATACACTTCTGAAACGAAGAATCGTCGAATCTGACATAGGATCGCATAAATCGTAATCGTGCTTGCAGAATCGGAGTTTCTGTGCCAATTTCGCATATTTGCATTCAAATGCACTGATCTATCACGCGAAACAGCGATTCCGCAGAGAAATACACTTCTGAAACGAAGAATCGCCGAATCTGACATAAGCTCGAATAAATCGTGATCGTGCTTGTCGAATCGGAGTTTCAGTGCCAATTTCGTATATTTGCATGCAAATGCACTGATCTAGCACGTGAAACAGCGATTCCGCACAGAAATACACTTCTGAAACGATGAATCGTCGAATCTGACATAGGATCGCATAAATCGTAATCGTGCTTGCAGAATCGGAGTTTCTGTGCCAATTTCGCATATTTGCATTTGTTCAAAAACCTAAAGTCCGTTTTCTCATTAACGTCAAAGCGACCGTATTATATGTATTTATTTCGTACACAATCGACATCGGTGCGCCAGAAGAACGCGATCGTGAGTTTTTGCTCATCGCTGCGACAAGTGACAACAACCGGCGAGGTGATCGACCGCCGATGTAAACCTCGCCGGATCGAAGCAGTCATTGAACCCGTCGAATTGTATCGTGGGCCATCGCATCGTGTTTTCCTTATTCCGATTCCGTTCCCCTAGTCCGTTGTTTCCTCCGCGGCACCGTTTATGAGGTCATTAACCTAATGAACGTTGCTGCGATCCTCCCTGTGTAATTTTAAAGTCCCCACTCCTTAATCCTTCCAACACCGATGGCCCACGCGGGTATAAAAGAGATGTATGTGCGCTCATCGGCGAATTCTAGCAAGTTCTAGTCTGTCATACTGACACACGCTACTGTTTACACGTTCATTACGCCCGGTTGACTCGCGATACTTGCGCTTTCACACCGACCGTACTCACTCATTTTTCATTAGAACATTTCACATCGTTTCTCCATATGTATTTACCTGTTGTCTTTTTAAATATATTTTGTTAGTTCATTCTGCCTCAACACTCTCTCGCATTACCTTCCGCTTCATCCCTTTCATAACTAGAGTTTACAACATTTTGGTCCTTCGAGCCGGATTTCTTCTGAATCCGTACATACAGTCTATCCTACCACCCTCTCTTTCTCCTTGCACACTCCATCGTTTCGCTGACGCCATCGCATTCTACGATCATCCATCCTTCTCCTCGTCTCATTCTCATTCATCTCATCATGGAGACATTGTGTGCCGATCAACAAGTGCTGCATGGACGTATGGCTCGCACTGTTGACAACGTCCGCAAGCTGGGCAAGGCCAAAGTCACGAAGGCTATCATCGAGGTCCAGTTGCGGAATCTGGACGCCCGTTGGAAGGAGTTCCAAGACAACGACGTGAGCATTCGCCATGCCGCCACGGAGGATGACCGCAAAGGGGACTACTTCTCCCTGGACATCTTTGGCGCCGGAGAAGAGGCATACTGTCTGCAGAGGGGCGAATTGATGGAGTGGTTCGAGGATCTCGATTCGTCCAGGAAGTCGATGACCGGTGACGTTTCGATACCTAACCCCTGTTCACCGGCGGAAGTCCGACAGATCGGCGGTGCCAACGGCGACGATATCGCAACACCAGCGAACACCTCGCCCATCCAGGTGCATGTGTCCCAGTCCACGCTCCCCCAGGCAGACTTGCCCACCTTCACGGGGATCTATCATGAGTGGATTCGCTACAGAGATCTTTTCACGACTCTCGTACTGGAAAACAACTCCTGGAGCGACGCAGAGCGGTTCCATTACCTGACTGCAAGCCTGAGCGGAGAAGCCGCTCAACTCATCCAACGTGTTCCAATCTCAGGTCGCAATTTCCCTCGGGCGTGGGAGTTGTTGGAACACCGATATGAGAATCGAAGGCTTCTCGTCGATGCCCAGTTCGAGCTGCTGTTCAGCATGACCGAGTGCCGCACACACACTGCCGGAGAGCTCACACGGATCCTGAACTGCATGTGTAATGTGTCGTCGAACTTGAACTCTCTGGACATCCCCGTCGACGACACATCATTCTGGATGGTCCAGTACGTCGTGCGCATTTTAGATGACCACACACTCAAACACTGGGAGCGGTCCCTAGGCAGCAGAACGGACCCCCCCGCATTCTCTGAGCTGCTCGAGTTTCTCGAGAAGACGGTCCGAACACTGGAGGCCATAGAGACGCGAGCTGGGACACGGCGATCTGCACCTCGAGTTACAACGACCAAGGTCAAGACGCATCACACCTCTACCGACACCGACGTCGTCCAGAAGCGGACAGCTTGCTCACTTTGCCAGGGCAGGCACCCGATCTATTTCTGTCAGGCATACAAGGGAAAATCGCCACAGGAACGATTGAAATGGGTCAAGTCCTCCGCGCTTTGCCAGAACTGCCTTGGACGACATGAGACCAACGCGTGTCGAACCACACACACGTGTCATCAGTGTGCGCAACCGCACCACACTACACTCCACGACGCCATACGTGGGACAGGTTCTACGAAGGTGAATAGCATGGTCACCTCCAACGGTTCAGAGCGTCAGAACGACCCAGCTGCAGTCATACTCGCCACAGCTCTCATTTCTGTGGGGGCGCATGGTCGGGTCCGTACTGTCCGAGCCCTCATAGATCCATGCTCCGAGGTGACACTGGTCAGCGAATCACTGGTGCAAACCCTGCGAGCCTCGAGGAAATCCTGCTCGCATGTTGTCGTGGGAGCTGGTGCAAATCCTACAGCAACGGTGCGAGGCAAGGCCACGCTTACGATCGCACCTCGAGACCAGTCGTCCATCTGCCGCACCGTGGAGGCGCTCATTTTGCCACGCCTCACGCACTACCGTCCACCAGGACATCATGGGTCTCATACATGGCCTCACATCGCAGGGCTCAAGCTAGCTGATCCTGACACAACGTCCACGCAGCCGATCGAACTCTTGTTGGGAGCAGACGTGTACCCGACGATCATTTTAGACGGAATTCGTCGTGGTGGCCGCCGCATGCCGATCGCGCAGGAAACAATCTTCGGCTGGATTCTGTCAGGTCCCACCACGAGATCGGGTTCGTCCTCATCAACTGCCTTCACCCACGCTTGCACCATCGTCGATTTGACATCTCTGATTCAACGGTTCTGGGAACAGGAGGAGGTTTCAACTTCGGACACACCAATGTCCAGCGAGGAAGCAGCCTGCGACTCCATGTTCGCAAGCACCCACACTCGAGAGGACGATGGCAGATACGTGGTGAGATTGTGTCTTAACAACCATTCGCAGGTCCTGGGAGAGACACACGGCGCAGCCAGGAAAATTCTATTGGCCAACGAGCGACGACTCCACGGAAATCACCTGCTACGGATGGCCTACAACCAGTTCATGGCGGATTATCGGGACCTCGGGCATATGCAGCCAGTTCCGGAAGAAGATTGGGTCACGCAGCGCCCCCATTTCTATCTGCCTCATCATGGGGTGATGAAGGTCACGGACTCCTCCACCAAACTGAGGGTCGTCTTCAACGGGTCTAAGAAGTCGTCCATCGGCACGTCGTTGAATGACCACCTATCAGCTGGTCCTAAATTACAGTTGAATCTGATGGACGTCCTACTTCGGTGGAGGCGACACCGAGTTGCTTTCATCGCCGACATCGAGAAGATGTACCGGCAGATCAAGATCCATCGTGACGACTGGGACTACCAACGGATCCTGTGGAGAGACAGTCCTGACCAGCCCATCATCCCTCACCATCTTACCACGGTCACGTATGGTCTGACCTGCGCTCCTTACCTCGCCATCCGGACGCTCCTCCAACTTGCTAAGGATGAAGGAGCACGGTTTCCGATCGGCGCAACCCTCCTACAGGAATCCACCTACGTAGATGACATACTGTCGGGGGCAGACACCACCTACGAGGCGTTACAAGTGCAGAAGAGCATAATTGGACTTTGCAGGGCGGGCGGATTCACCCTGAAGAAGTGGAACGCCAATCGTTCTGCCCTGTTATCCAAGTTGCCATCTGATTCTCTGGCAACGTCGTCTTCTTTGCCGTGGCACCCCGAGCTAGGCTGCAGCGCACTGGGACTCACATGGCATCCCGACACGGACGACCTTTCCTTCTCCGTGAAACCTCCCAGCTCCTTCCCCATACTTACCAAGCGCCATGTCCTGTCGCAGATAGCAAAATTATTCGATCCCCTTGGCTGGTTAGCGCCTTTCGTCATCCGAGGCAAGATCCTGATGCAACAGCTCTGGAAAGAGCAGCTGGGATGGGACGACGTGCTTCCCCCCCTGGCGACGGAGCAGTGGAAGGACATAATCACCGAGATGCCCACCTTGGCTGAGATTCGCGTTCCACGGTGGATCGGAGTGACCAGCGAACAGTCGTCCAGTCACCTGCATATTTTCGTCGATGCAAGTCAGAAGGCCTTCGCTGCAGTGGCGTATCTCCGCATCGAGGACACCACTAATACCGCCTCCGCCTCGCTGTTAGTGGCAAAATCGAAGACTGCGCCACTGAAGGTCGTGTCTCTACCTCGGCTCGAACTTTGCGCTGCTGTATTAGGAGCTCGACTACTCTCCCACATTCGCCGAGAGCAGCGGATCACCGTCGACGAGGTGCACCTGTGGTCAGACTCTACCGTCGCGCTAGCATGGTTACGAGGCGAGCCGTTCCGCTGGAACACGTACGTCGCCAACCGCGTCTCTGAGTTTCAGACTACCGTCCCAGACGTTCGCCTACACCATGTGGGCACGAAGGACAACCCGGCGGACTGCGCCTCGCGAGGAACATCATCCGCCCAGTTGCGCGACCATCCGCTTTGGTGGCACGGTCCCGGATGGCTGATCAGTCCACCCTGTACGTGGGACTCAGCCCTCCCTGCTTTCATCACAACAGAAGAAGAAAAGGCCACAGCAGCATCCCTCCACACCAGCATCCCTGTCGCACCTCCGCTTCTCCTACGATACTCGTCCTTCGATCGCCTCCTAAGAATCGCCGCCTGGTGTTTACGATGGCGAAACACATCACGTAGAGGTTCACAAAGTCTGGAGTTACGACCAGACGAGCTACGACAGGCAGAGCTTCGCGTGATCCAACTTGCCCAGCGCTGCGATTACTCTGATGTCATCACCGCAGTGTCCACCGGTGGTACGGTCGGACGGTCGTCTCCACTCCGTGCGATGGCACCATTTCTGGATGACCAAGGCGTTCTACGCGTTGGAGGTCGCCTGAAACATTCGCTGCTATCTTTCGACGAGCAGCACCCGATCATTTTGGCTCCGGAGTCCCCCCTCACCCGTCTTGTCATCGGCCATCACCACCGGCGCACCCTGCATGGAGGAGTGCAACTCACGCTGGCCTCCATTCGTCAACGATTTTGGGTTCCACAAGGCCGACGAATGGTGAAACAGTGCATCTCCCGATGCATCGTATGCCTTCGATGGCGGGCGGCAACGAAGAAGCAAATGATGGGTGACCTCCCCTCCACAAGAGTGACTCCGACGCGACCTTTTCTCCACACCGGCGTTGACTATGCTGGCCCGATGCTCATCCGGACGACGGCAGGACGAGGACACAAAGCGACCAAAGGTTACGTTGCGATTTTTGTCTGTTTCAGCACTCGAGCCGTACACATCGAAGCTGTCTCCGACTACTCAACCCCCGCCTTCCTAGCTGCCTTCCGCCGTTTCTCCGGTCGGCGCGGCCTGTGCTCCACCCTGAGCAGTGACTGCGGGACCAACTTTGTCGGAGCAGACCAGGAGCTGCGACGATTGTTCACCGCCTCGTCCAAGGAGGCAGCGGCCATCTCCCACCACATGTCCAATAACGGTGTGCAATGGAAATTCATTCCACCCGCCGCACCACATTTTGGTGGACTGTGGGAAGCTGCTGTCCGCTCCGTCAAACATCATCTGCGGCGCGTCATCGGCGACGCAACTCTGACGTTCGAGGAGCTCACCACCGTTCTCTGTCAGGTGGAGGCTTGCCTTAACTCACGCCCACTGCAGGCGCTGACCGACGATCCAGAGGACCTCAGTCCCCTGACGCCAGGACATTTCCTTATTGGAGAACCTCTGTTGGCCGTGCCCGAACCAACGCTGCAGGACGTCCCGACGCACCGACTCTCCCGATGGCAACAGCAACAACAACGGGTAGAGCATTTCTGGCGCCGCTGGTCCAGTGAATACCTGCACCAGCTCCAGACGCGGAAAAAATGGACCACCAGGCATCCATCACTGACCATCGGGGAGTTGGTTCTACTCAAGTCGGAGCTGACACCCCCTTGCAAGTGGCCATTAGCTCGTGTTACAGAGGTACATCCGGGATCCGACGGGCTTATCCGAGTCGTTACCGTACGAACCGCGACAAGTCAATTTAAACGCCCCATCACGAAAATCGTTCCCTTGTACCGCGAATCAGAACACTAATTGTGCTATTTATTTTCGATTATATTCATTCGTTCTTCATTTGCGATTCTCATTTGATTATTTTTCAGTCCGTATTTATACTCTGTTCATCGTCTATTGTATTCGGCGACTGCCGAAGGCGGGCGGAATGTTCAAAAACCTAAAGTCCGTTTTCTCATTAACGTCAAAGCGACCGTATTATATGTATTTATTTCGTACACAATCGACATCGGTGCGCCAGAAGAACGCGATCGTGAGTTTTTGCTCATCGCTGCGACAAGTGACAACAACCGGCGAGGTGATCGACCGCCGATGTAAACCTCGCCGGATCGAAGCAGTCATTGAACCCGTCGAATTGTATCGTGGGCCATCGCATCGTGTTTTCCTTATTCCGATTCCGTTCCCCTAGTCCGTTGTTTCCTCCGCGGCACCGTTTATGAGGTCATTAACCTAATGAACGTTGCTGCGATCCTCCCTGTGTAATTTTAAAGTCCCCACTCCTTAATCCTTCCAACACCGATGGCCCACGCGGGTATAAAAGAGATGTATGTGCGCTCATCGGCGAATTCTAGCAAGTTCTAGTCTGTCATACTGACACACGCTACTGTTTACACGTTCATTACGCCCGGTTGACTCGCGATACTTGCGCTTTCACACCGACCGTACTCACTCATTTTTCATTAGAACATTTCACATCGTTTCTCCATATGTATTTACCTGTTGTCTTTTTAAATATATTTTGTTAGTTCATTCTGCCTCAACACTCTCTCGCATTACCTTCCGCTTCATCCCTTTCATAACTAGAGTTTACAACAGCATTCAAATGCACTGATCTATCACGCGGAACAGCGATTCCGCACAGAAATACACTTCTGAAACGAAGGATCGTCGAATCTGACATAAGATCGCATAAATCGTGATCATGCTTGCAGAATCGGAGTTTCTGTCCAATTTCCCTTCGTTGCATGCAAATGCACTTATCTATCACGCGAAACAGCGATTCCGCACAGAAATACACTTCTGAAACGAAGAATCGTCGAATCCGACATAAGCTCGAATTAATCGTGATCGTGCTTGCCGAATCGAAGTTTCTGTGCCAATTTCCCTTCGTTGCATACAAATGCACTGATCTATCACGCGGAACAGCGATTCCGCACAGAAATACACTTCTGAAACGAAGAATCGTCGAATCTGACATTATATCGCATAAATCGTGATCGTGCTTGCAGAATCGGAGTTTCTGTGCCAATTTCGCATATTTGCATTCAAATGCACTGATCTGTCACGCGAAACAGCGATTCCGCACAGAAATACACTTCTGAAACGAAGAATCGTCGAATCTGACATAAGCTCGAATAAATCGTGATCGTGCTTGCCGAATCGGAGTTGCTGTGCCTATTTCGTATATTTGCATGCAAATGCACTGATCTAGCACGCGAAACAGCGATTCCGCACAGAAATGCTCTTCTGAAACGAAGAATCGTCGAATCTGACATAAGGTCGAATCAATCGTGATTGTGCTCGCCGAATCGGAGTTTCTGTGCCAATTTCCCTTCGTTGCATGCAAATGGACTGATCTAGCACGCGAAACAGCGATTCCGCACAGAAATACACTTCTGAAACGAAGAATCGTCGAATCCGACATAAGCTCGAATTAATCGTGATCGTGCTTGCAGAATCGGAGTTTCTGTGCCAATTTCGCATATTTGCATTCAAATTCACTGACCTATCACGCGAGTCAGCGATTCCGCACAGAAATGCTCTTCTGAAACGAAGAATCGTCGAATCCGACATAAGCTCGAATTAATCGTGATCGTGCTTGCAGAATCGGAGTTTCTGTGCCAATTTCGCATATTTGCATTCAAATTCACTGACCTATCACGCGAGTCAGCGATTCCGCACAGAAATGCTCTTCTGAAACGAAGAATCGTCGAATCTGACATAAGGTCGAATCAATCGTGATCGTGCTCGCCGAATCGGAGTTTCTGTGCCAATTTCCCTTCGTTGCATGCAAATGCACTGATCTATCACGCGAAACAGCGATTCCGCACAGAAATGCACTTCTGAAACGAAGAATCGTCGAATCTGGCATAAGCTCGAATAAATCGTGATCGTGCTTGTCGAATCGGAGTTGCTGTGCCAATTTCGTATATTTTCATGCAAATGCACTGATCTATCACGCGGAACAGCGATTCCGCACAGAAATACACTTCTGAAACGAAGGATCGTCGAATCTGACATAAGGTCGAATCAATCGTGATCGTGCTTGCGAATCGGAGTTGCTGTGCCAATTTCCCTTCGTTGCATGCAAATGGACTGATCTAGCACGCGAAACAGCGATTCCGCACAGAAATACACTTCTGAAACGAAGAATCGTCGAATCCGACATAAGCTCGAATTAATCGTGATCGTGCTTGCCGAATCGAAGTTTCTGTGCCAATTTCGCATATTTGCATTCAAATGCACTGATCTAGCATGCGAAACAGCGATTCCGCACAGAAATACACTTCTGAAACGAAGAATCGTCGAATCCGACATAAGCTCGAATTAATCGTGATCGTGCTTGCCGAATCGGAGTTTCTGTGCCAATTTCCCTTCGTTGCATGCAAATGCACTGATCTATCACTCGGAACAGCGATTCCGCACAGAAATACACTTCTGAAACGAAGAATCGTCGAATCTGACATTATATCGCATAAATCGTGATCGTGCTTGCAGAATCGGAGTTTCTGTGCTAATTTCGCATATTTGCATTCAAATGCACTGATCTATCACGCGAAACAGCGATTCCGCACAGAAATACACTTCTGAAACGAAGAATCGTCGAATCTGACATAAGCTCGCATAAATCGTGATCGTGCTTGCAGAATCGGAGTTTCTGTGTCAATTTCGCATATTTGCATTCAAATGCACTGATCTATCACGCGGAACAGCGATTCCGCACAGAAATACACTTCTGAAACGAAGGATCTTCGAATCTGACATAAGATCACATAAATCGTGATCGTGCTTGCAGAATCGGAGTTTCTGTGTCAATTTCCCTTCGTTGCATGCAAATGCACTGATCTATGACGCGGAACAGCGATTCCGCACAGAAATACACTTCTGGAACGAAGAATCGTCGAATCTGACATAAGATCGTATAAATCGTGATCGCGCTTGCAGAATCGAAGTTTCTGTGAAAATTTCGCATATCTGCATTCAAATTCACTGACCTATCACGCGAGACAGCGATTCCGCACAGAAATGCTCTTCTGAAACGAAGAATCGTCGAATCTGACATAAGGTCGAATCAATCGTGATCGTGCTTGCCGAATCGGAGTTTCTGTGCCAATTTCCCTTCGTTGCATGCAAATGGACTGATCTAGCACGCGAAACAGCGATTCCGCACAGAAATACACTTCTGAAACGAAGAATCGTCGAATCTGACATATGCTCGAATAAATCGTGATCGTGCTTGTCGAATCGGAGTTTCAGTGCCAATTTCGTATATTTGCATGCAAATGCACTGATCTAGCACGTGAAACAGCGATTCCGCAGAGAAATACACTTCTGAAACGAAGAATCGTCGAATCTGACATAAGCTCGAATAAATCGCGATCGTGATTGCAGAATCGAAGTTTCTGTGCCAATTTCGCATATTTGCATTCAAATTCACTGACCTATCACGCGAGTCAGCGATTCCGCACAGAAATGCTCTTCTGAAACGAAGAATCGTCGAATCTGACATAAGGTCGAATCAATCGTGATCGTGCTCGCCGAATCGGAGTTTCTGTGCCAATTTCCCTTCGTTTCATGCAAATGCACTGATCTATCACGCGGAACAGCGATTCCGCACAGAAATACACTTCTGAAACGAAGGATCGTCGAATCTGACATAAGGTCGAATCAATCGTGATCGTGCTTGCGAATCGGAGTTGCTGTGCCAATTTCCCTTCGTTGCATGCAAATGGACTGATCTAGCACGCGAAACAGCGATTCCGCACAGAAATACACTTCTGAAACGAAGAATCGTCGAATCTGACATAGGATCGCATAAATCGTAATCGTGCTTGCAGAATCGGAGTTTCTGTGCCAATTTCGCATATTTGCATTCAAATGCACTGATCTATCACGCGAAACAGCGATTCCGCAGAGAAATACACTTCTGAAACGAAGAATCGTCGAATCTGACATAAGGTCGAATCAATCGTGATCGTGCTTGCCGAATCGGAGTTGCTGTGCCAATTTCCCTTCGTTGCATGCAAATGGACTGATCTAGCACGCGAAACAGCGATTCCGCACAGAAATACACTTCAGAAACGAAGAATCGTCGAATCTGACATAAGCTCGAATAAATCGTGATCGTGCTTGTCGAATCGGAGTTTCAGTGCCAATTTCGTATATTTGCATGCAAATGCACTGATCTAGCACGTGAAACAGCGATTCCGCACAGAAATACACTTCTGAAACGAAGAATCGTCGAATCTGGCATAAGCTCGAATAAATCGCGATCGTGCTTGCAGAATCGAAGTTTCTGTGCCAATTTCGCATATTTGCATTCAAATTCACTGACCTATCACGCGAGTCAGCGATTCCGCACAGAAATGCTCTTCTGAAACGAAGAATCGTCGAATCTGACATAAGCTCGAATAAATCGTGATCGTGCTTGTCGAATCGGAGTTTCAGTGCCAATTTCGTATATTTGCATGCAAATGCACTGATCTAGCACGTGAAACAGCGATTCCGCACAGAAATACACTTCTGAAACGAAGAATCGTCGAATCTGACATAAGCTCGAATAAATCGCGATCGTGCTTGCAGAATCGAAGTTTCTGTGCTAATTTCGCATATTTGCATTCAAATTCACTGACCTATCACGCGAGTCAGCGATTCCGCACAGAAATTCTCTTCTGAAACGAAGAATCGTCGAATCTGACATAAGGTCGAATCAATCGTGATCGTGCTCGCCGAATCGGAGTTTCTGTGCCAATTTCCCTTCGTTGCATGCAAATGCACTGATCTATCACGCGAAACAGCGATTCCGCACAGAAATGCACTTCTGAAACGAAGAATCGTCGAATCTGACATAAGCTCGAATAAATCGTGATCGTGCTTGTCGAATCGGAGTTGCTGTGACAATTTCGTATATTTGCATGCAAATGCACTGATCTATCACGCGGAACAGCGATTCCGCACAGAAATAACTTCTGAAACGAAGGATCGGCGAATCTGACATAAGATCACATAAATCGTGATCGTGCTTGCAGAATCGGAGTTTCTGTGCCAATTTCCCTTCGTTGCATGCAAATGCACTGATCTATCACGCGGAACAGCGATTCCGCACAGAAATACACTTCTGAAACGAATGATCTTCGAATCTGACATAAGATCACATAAATCGTGATCGCGCTTGCAGAATCGAAGTTTCTGTGCCAATTTCGCATATCTGCATTCAAATTCACTGACCTATCACGCGAGTCAGCGATTCCGCACAGAAATGCTCTTCTGAAACGAAGAATCGTCGAATCTGACATAAGGTCGAATCAATCGTGATCGTGCTTGTCGAATCGGAGTTTCAGTGCCAATTTCGTATATTTGCATGCAAATGCACTGATCTAGCACGTGAAACAGGGATTCCGCAGAGAAATACACTTCTGAAACGAAGAATCGTCGAATCTGACATAAGCTCGAATAAATCGTGATCGTGCTTGTCGAATCGGAGTTTCAGTGCCAATTTCGTATATTTGCATGCAAATGCACTGATCTAGCACGTGAAACAGCGATTCCGCACAGAAATACACTTCTGAAACGAAGAATCGTCGAATCTGACATAGGATCGCATAAATCGTAATCGTGCTTGCAGAATCGGAGTTTCTGTGCCAATTTCGCATATTTGCATTCAAATGCACTGATCTATCACGCGAAACAGCGATTCCGCAGAGAAATACACTTCTGAAACGAAGAATCGTCGAATCTGACATAAGCTCGAATAAATCGTGATCGTGCTTGTCGAATCGGAGTTTCAGTGCCAATTTCGTATATTTGCATGCAAATGCACTGATCTAGCACGTGAAACAGCGATTCCGCACAGAAATACACTTCTGAAACGAAGGATCTTCGAATCTGACATAAGATCACATAAATCGTGATCGTGCTTGCAGAATCGGAGTTTCTGTGTCAATTTCCCTTCGTTGCATGCAAATGCACTGATCTATGACGCGGAACAGCGATTCCGCACAGAAATACACTTCTGGAACGAAGAATCGTCGAATCTGACATAAGATCGTATAAATCGTGATCGCGCTTGCAGAATCGAAGTTTCTGTGAAAATTTCGCATATCTGCATTCAAATTCACTGACCTATCACGCGAGACAGCGATTCCGCACAGAAATGCTCTTCTGAAACGAAGAATCGTCGAATCTGACATAAGGTCGAATCAATCGTGATCGTGCTTGCCGAATCGGAGTTTCTGTGCCAATTTCCCTTCGTTGCATGCAAATGGACTGATCTAGCACGCGAAACAGCGATTCCGCACAGAAATACACTTCTGAAACGAAGAATCGTCGAATCTGACATATGCTCGAATAAATCGTGATCGTGCTTGTCGAATCGGAGTTTCAGTGCCAATTTCGTATATTTGCATGCAAATGCACTGATCTAGCACGTGAAACAGCGATTCCGCAGAGAAATACACTTCTGAAACGAAGAATCGTCGAATCTGACATAAGCTCGAATAAATCGCGATCGTGATTGCAGAATCGAAGTTTCTGTGCCAATTTCGCATATTTGCATTCAAATTCACTGACCTATCACGCGAGTCAGCGATTCCGCACAGAAATGCTCTTCTGAAACGAAGAATCGTCGAATCTGACATAAGGTCGAATCAATCGTGATCGTGCTCGCCGAATCGGAGTTTCTGTGCCAATTTCCCTTCGTTTCATGCAAATGCACTGATCTATCACGCGGAACAGCGATTCCGCACAGAAATACACTTCTGAAACGAAGGATCGTCGAATCTGACATAAGGTCGAATCAATCGTGATCGTGCTTGCGAATCGGAGTTGCTGTGCCAATTTCCCTTCGTTGCATGCAAATGGACTGATCTAGCACGCGAAACAGCGATTCCGCACAGAAATACACTTCTGAAACGAAGAATCGTCGAATCTGACATAGGATCGCATAAATCGTAATCGTGCTTGCAGAATCGGAGTTTCTGTGCCAATTTCGCATATTTGCATTCAAATTCACTGACCTATCACGCGAGTCAGCGATTCCGCACAGAAATGCTCTTCTGAAACGAAGAATCGTCGAATCTGACATAAGCTCGAATAAATCGTGATCGTGCTTGTCGAATCGGAGTTTCAGTGCCAATTTCGTATATTTGCATGCAAATGCACTGATCTAGCACGTGAAACAGCGATTCCGCACAGAAATACACTTCTGAAACGAAGAATCGTCGAATCTGACATAAGCTCGAATAAATCGCGATCGTGCTTGCAGAATCGAAGTTTCTGTGCTAATTTCGCATATTTGCATTCAAATTCACTGACCTATCACGCGAGTCAGCGATTCCGCACAGAAATTCTCTTCTGAAACGAAGAATCGTCGAATCTGACATAAGGTCGAATCAATCGTGATCGTGCTCGCCGAATCGGAGTTTCTGTGCCAATTTCCCTTCGTTGCATGCAAATGCACTGATCTATCACGCGAAACAGCGATTCCGCACAGAAATGCACTTCTGAAACGAAGAATCGTCGAATCTGACATAAGCTCGAATAAATCGTGATCGTGCTTGTCGAATCGGAGTTGCTGTGACAATTTCGTATATTTGCATGCAAATGCACTGATCTATCACGCGGAACAGCGATTCCGCACAGAAATAACTTCTGAAACGAAGGATCGGCGAATCTGACATAAGATCACATAAATCGTGATCGTGCTTGCAGAATCGGAGTTTCTGTGCCAATTTCCCTTCGTTGCATGCAAATGCACTGATCTATCACGCGGAACAGCGATTCCGCACAGAAATACACTTCTGAAACGAATGATCTTCGAATCTGACATAAGATCACATAAATCGTGATCGCGCTTGCAGAATCGAAGTTTCTGTGCCAATTTCGCATATCTGCATTCAAATTCACTGACCTATCACGCGAGTCAGCGATTCCGCACAGAAATGCTCTTCTGAAACGAAGAATCGTCGAATCTGACATAAGGTCGAATCAATCGTGATCGTGCTTGTCGAATCGGAGTTTCAGTGCCAATTTCGTATATTTGCATGCAAATGCACTGATCTAGCACGTGAAACAGGGATTCCGCAGAGAAATACACTTCTGAAACGAAGAATCGTCGAATCTGACATAAGCTCGAATAAATCGTGATCGTGCTTGTCGAATCGGAGTTTCAGTGCCAATTTCGTATATTTGCATGCAAATGCACTGATCTAGCACGTGAAACAGCGATTCCGCACAGAAATACACTTCTGAAACGAAGAATCGTCGAATCTGACATAGGATCGCATAAATCGTAATCGTGCTTGCAGAATCGGAGTTTCTGTGCCAATTTCGCATATTTGCATTCAAATGCACTGATCTATCACGCGAAACAGCGATTCCGCAGAGAAATACACTTCTGAAACGAAGAATCGCCGAATCTGACATAAGCTCGAATAAATCGTGATTGTGCTTGTCGAATCGGAGTTTCAGTGCCAATTTCGTATATTTGCATGCAAATGCACTGATCTAGCACGTGAAACAGCGATTCCGCAGAGAAATACACTTCTGAAACGAAGAATCGTCGAATCTGACATAGGATCGCATAAATCGTAATCGTGCTTGCAGAATCGGAGTTTCTGTGCCAATTTCGCATATTTGCATTCAAATGCACTGATCTATCACGCGAAACAGCGATTCCGCAGAGAAATACACTTCTGAAACGAAGAATCGTCGAATCTGACATAAGCTCGTATAAATCGTGATCGTGCTTGCCGAATCGGTGTTGCTGTGCCAATTTCCCTTCGTTGCATGCAAATGCACTGATCTATCACGCGGAACAGCGATTCCGCACAGAAATACACTTCTGAAACGAAGGATCGTCGAATCTGACATAAGATCGCATAAATCGTGATCATGCTTGCAGAATCGGAGTTTCTGTGCCAATTTCACTTCGTTGCATGCAAATGCACTTATCTATCACGCGAAACAGCGATTCCGCACAGAAATACACTTCTGAAACGAAGAATCGTCGAATCCGACATAAGCTCGAATTAATCGTGATCGTGCTTGCCGAATCGAAGTTTCTGTGCCAATTTCGCATATTTGCATTCAAATGCACTGATCTGTCACGCGAAACAGCGATTCCGCACAGAAATACACTTCTGAAACGAAGAATCGTCGAATCTGACATGAGCTCGAATAAATCGTGATCGTGCTTGCCGAATCGGAGTTTCTGTGCCAATTTCCCTTCGTTGCATGCAAATGGACTGATCTAGCACGCGAAACAGCGATTCCGCACAGAAATACACTTCCGAAACGAAGAATCGTCGAATCCGACATAAGCTCGAATTAATCGTGATCGTGCTTGCAGAATCGGAGTTTCTGTGCCAATTTCGCATAATTGCATTCAAATGCACTGATCTGTCACGCGAAACAGCGATTCCGCACAGAAATACACTTCTGAAACGAAGAATCGTCGAATCTGACATAAGCTCGAATAAATCGTGATCGTGCTTGCCGAATCGGAGTTGCTGTGCCTATTTCGTATATTTGCATGCAAATGCACTGATCTATCACGCGGAACAGCTATTCCGCACAGAAATACACTTCTGAAACGAAGGATCGTCGAATCTGACATAAGATCACATAAATCGTGATCGTGCTTGCAGAATCGGAGTTTCTGTGCCAATTTCCCTTCGTTGCATGCAAATGCACTGATCTATCACGCGGAACAGCGATTCCGCACAGAAATACACTTCTGAAACGAAGGATCTTCGAATCTGACATAAGCTCGAATAAATCGTGATCGTGCTCGTCGAATCGGAGTTTCAGTGCCAATTTCGTATATTTGCATGCAAATGCACTGATCTAGCACGTGAAACAGCGATTCCGCACAGAAATACACTTCTGAAACGAAGAATCGTCGAATCTGACATAGGATCGCATAAATCGTAATCGTGCTTGCAGAATCGGAGTTTCTGTGCCAATTTCGCATATTTGCATTCAAATGCACTGATCTATCACGCGAAACAGCGATTCCGCAGAGAAATACACTTCTGAAACGAAGAATCGCCGAATCTGACATAAGCTCGAATAAATCGTGATCGTGCTTGTCGAATCGGAGTTTCAGTGCCAATTTCGTATATTTGCATGCAAATGCACTGATCTAGCACGTGAAACAGCGATTCCGCACAGAAATACACTTCTGAAACGATGAATCGTCGAATCTGACATAGGATCGCATAAATCGTAATCGTGCTTGCAGAATCGGAGTTTCTGTGCCAATTTCGCATATTTGCATTCAAATGCACTGATCTATCACGCGAAACAGCGATTCCGCAGAGAAATACACTTCTGAAACGAAGAATCGTCGAATCTGACATAAGCTCGAATAAATCGTGATCGTGCTTGCCGAATCGGAGTTGCTGTGCCAATTTCCCTTCGTTGCATGCAAATGCACTGATCTATCACGCGGAACAGCGATTCCGCACAGAAATACACTTCTGAAACGAAGGATCGTCGAATCTGACATAAGATCGCATAAATCGTGGTCATGCTTGCAGAATCGGAGTTTCTGTCCAATTTCCCTTCGTTGCATGCAAATGCACTTATCTATCACGCGAAACAGCGATTCCGCACAGAAATACACTTCTGAAACGAAGAATCGTCGAATCCGACATAAGCTCGAATTAATCGTGATCGTGCTTGCCGAATCGAAGTTTCTGTGCCAATTTCCCTTCGTTGCATACAAATGCACTGATCTATCACGCGGAACAGCGATTCCGCACAGAAATACACTTCTGAAACGAAGAATCGTCGAATCTGACATTATATCGCATAAATCGTGATCGTGCTTGCAGAATCGGAGTTTCTGTGCCAATTTCGCATATTTGCATTCAAATGCACTGATCTGTCACGCGAAACAGCGATTCCGCACAGAAATACACTTCTGAAACGAAGAATCGTCGAATCTGACATAAGCTCGAATAAATCGTGATCGTGCTTGCCGAATCGGAGTTGCTGTGCCTATTTCGTATATTTGCATGCAAATGCACTGATCTAGCACGCGAAACAGCGATTCCGCACAGAAATGCTCTTCTGAAACGAAGAATCGTCGAATCTGACATAAGGTCGAATCAATCGTGATTGTGCTCGCCGAATCGGAGTTTCTGTGCCAATTTCCCTTCGTTGCATGCAAATGGACTGATCTAGCACGCGAAACAGCGATTCCGCACAGAAATACACTTCTGAAACGAAGAATCGTCGAATCCGACATAAGCTCGAATTAATCGTGATCGTGCTTGCAGAATCGGAGTTTCTGTGCCAATTTCGCATATTTGCATTCAAATGCACTGATCTGTCACGCGAAACAGCGATTCCGCACAGAAATACACTTCTGAAACGAAGAATCGTCGAATCTGACATAAGCTCGAATAAATCGTGATCGTGCTTGCCGAATCGGAGTTGCTGTGCCCATTTCGTATATTTGCATGCAAATGCACTGATCTAGCACGCGAAACAGCGATTCCGCACAGAAATACACTTCTGAAACGAAGAATCGACGAATCTGACGTAAGCTCGAATAAATCGTGATCGTGCTTGCCGAATCGGAGTTTCTGTGCCAATTTCGCTTCGTTGCATGCAAATGCACTGATCTATCACGCGGAACAGCGATTCCGCACAGAAATACACTTCTGAAACGAAGGATCGTCGAATCTGACATAAGATCGCATAAATCGTGATCGTGCTTGCAGAATCGGAGTTTCTGTGCCAATTTCCCTTCGTTGCATGCAAATGCACTGATCTATCACGCGGAACAGCGATTCCGCACAGAAATACACTTCTCAAACGAAGAATCGTCGAATCTGACATAAGATCGCATAAATCGTGATCATGCTTGCAGAATCGGAGTTTCTGTGCCAATTTCCCTTCGTTGCATGCAAATGCACTGATCTATCACGCGAAACAGCGATTCCGCACAGAAATACACTTCTGAAACGAAGAATCGTCGAATCTGCCATTATATCGCATAAATCGTGATCGTGCTTGCAGAATCGGAGTTTCTGTGCCAATTTCGCATATTTGCATTCAAATGCACTGATCTAGCATGCGAAACAGCGATTCCGCACAGAAATACACTTCTGAAACGAAGAATCGTCGAATCCGACATAAGCTCGCATAAATCGTGATCGTGCTTGCAGAATCGGAGTTTCTGTGCCAATTTAGCATATTTGCATTCAAATGCACTGATCTATCACGGGGAACAGCGATTCCGCACAGAAATACACTTCTGGAACGAAGGATCTTCGAATCTGACATAAGATCACATAAATCGTGATCGTGCTTGCAGAATCGGAGTTTCTGTGCCAATTTCCACTCGTTGCATGCAAATGCACTGATCTATGACGCGGAACAGCGATTCCGCACAGAAATACACTTCTGGAACGAAGAATCGTCGAATCTGACATAAGCTCGAATAAATCGTGATCGTGTTTGCCGAATCGGAGTTTGGTGTGCCAATTTCGTATATTTGCATGCAAATGGACTGATCTAGCACGCGAAACAGCGATTCCGCACAGAAACACACTTCTGAAACGAAGAATCGTCGAATCTGACATAAGCTCGAATAAATCGTGATCGTGCTTGTCGAATCGGAGTTTCAGTGCCAATTTCGTATATTTGCATGCAAATGCACTGATCTATCACGCGGAACAGCGATTCCGCACAGAAATACACTTCTCAAACGAAGAATCGTCGGATCTGACATAAGATCGCATAAATCGTGATCATGCTTGCAGAATCGAGTTTCTGTGCCAATTTCCCTTCGTTGCATGCAAATGCACTGATCTATCACGCGAAACAGCGATTCCGCACAGAAATACACTTCTGAAACGAAGAATCGTCGAATCTGCCATTATATCGCATAAATCGTGATCGTGCTTGCCGAATCGGAGTTTCTGTGCCAATTTCCCTTCGTTGCATGCAAATGCACTGATCTATCACTCGGAACAGCGATTCCGCACAGAAATACAACACAATTCTGAAACGAAGAATCGTCGAATCTGACATTATATCGCATAAATCGTGATCGTGCTTGCAGAATCGGAGTTTCTGTGCCAATTTCGCATATTTGCATTCAAATGCACTGATATATCACGCGAAACAGCGATTCCGCACAGAAATACACTTCTGAAACGAAGAATCGTCGAATCTGACATAAGCTCGCATAAATCGTGATCGTGCTTGCAGAATCGGAGTTTCTGTGCCAATTTCGCATATTTGCATTCAAATGCACTGATCTATCACGGGGAACAGCGATTCCGCACAGAAATACACTTCTGGAACGAAGGATCTTCGAATCTGACATAAGATCACATAAATCGTGATCGTGCATGCAGAATCGGAGTTTCTGTGCCAATTTCCACTCGTTGCATGCAAATGCACTGATCTATGACGCGGAACAGCGATTCCGCACAGAAATACACTTCTGGAACGAAGAATCGTCGAATCTGACATAAGCTCGAATAAATCGTGATCGTGTTTGCCGAATCGGAGTTTGGTGTGCCAATTTCGTATATTTGCATGCAAATGGACTGATCTAGCACGCGAAACAGCGATTCCGCAGAGAAATACACTTCTGAAACGAAGAATCGTCGAATCTGACATAGGATCGCATAAATCGTAATCGTGCTTGCAGAATCGGAGTTTCTGTGCCAATTTCGCATATTTGCATTCAAATGCACTGATCTATCACGCGAAACAGCGATTCCGCAGAGAAATACACTTCTGAAACGAAGAATCGTCGAATCTGACATAAGCTCGAATAAATCGTGATCGTGCTTGCCGAATCGGTGTTGCTGTGCCAATTTCCCTTCGTT
>NW_027469840.1:0-59196 GCF_051020765.1 Lasioglossum baleicum | reverse complement strand
TGCGAGAGGATGCATCCCGCAGGCTAGTCGAGCAAAAACACGTGCGAGAGGATGCATCCCGCAGGCTAGACGAGCAAAAACACGTGCGAGAGAATGCCTCCCGCAGGCTAGACGAGTAAAAACACGTGCGAGTGCATGCATCCCGCAGGCTAGTCGAGTAAAAACACGTGCGAGAGGATGCATCCCGCAGGCCAGTCGAGCAAAAACACGTGCGAGAGGATGCATCCCGCAGGCTAGTCGAGTAAAAACACGTGCGAGAGGATGCATCCCGCAGGCTAGTCGAGTAAAAACACGTGCGAGAGGATGCATCCCGCAGGCTAGTCGAGTAAAATCACGTGCGAGAGGATGCATCCCGCAGGCTAGTCGAGCAAAAACACGTGCGAGAGGATGCATCCCGCAGGCTAGTCGAGCAAAAACACGTGCGAGAGGATGCATCCCGCAGGCTAGTCGAGTAAAAACACGTGCGAGAGGATGCATCCCGCAGGCTAGTCGAGCAAAAACACGTGCGAGAGGATGCATCCCGCAGGCTAGTCGAGTAAAAACCGGTGCAAGAGGATGCATCCCGCAGGCCAGTCGAGCAAAAACACGTGCGAGACGATGCGTCCCGCAGGCCAGTCGAGCAAAAACACGTGCGGGAGGATGCATCCCGCAGGCCAGTCGAGCAAAAACACGTGCGAGAGGATGCATCCCGCAGGCCAGTCGAGCAAAAACACGTGCGAGACGATGCATCCCGCAGGCCAGACGAGCAAAAACACGTGCGAGAGGATGCATCCCGCAGGTTAGTCGAGCAAAAACACGTGCGAGAGGATGCATCCCGCAGGCTAGTCGAGTAAAAACACGTGCGAGAGGATGCATCCCGCAGGCTAGTCGAGCAAAAACACGTGCGAGACTATGCATCCCGCAGGCCAGTCGAGCAAAAACTCGTGCGAGAGGGTGCATCCCGCAGGCTAGACGAGCAAAAACACGTGCGAGAGGATGCATCCCGCAGGCTAGTCTAGAAAAAAACACGTGCGAGAGGATGCATCCCGCAGGCTAGTCGAGTAAAATCACGTGCGAGAGGATGCATCCCGCAGGCTAGTCGAGCAAAAACACGTGCGAGAGGATGCATCCCGCAGGCTAGTCGAGCAAAAACACGTGCGAGAGGATGCATCCCGCAGGCTAGACGAGCAAAAACACGTGCGAGAGAATGCATCCCGCAGGCTAGACGAGTAAAAAGACGTGCGAGTGCATGCATCCCGCAGGCTAGTCGAGTAAAAACACGTGCGAGAGGATGCATCCCGCAGGCTAGTCGAGTAAAAACACGTGCGAGAGGATGCATCCCGCAGGCTAGTCGAGTAAAAACACGTGCGAGAGGATGCATCCCGCAGGCTAGTCGAGCAAAAACACGTGCGAGAGGATGCATCCCGCAGGCTAGTCGAGTAAAAACACGTGCGGGAGGATGCATCCCGCAGGCCAGTCGAGCAAAAACACGTGCGAGAGGATGCATCCCGCAGGCCAGTCGAGCAAAAACACGTGCGAGAGGATGCATCCCGCAGGCTAGTCGAGCAAAAACACGTGCGGGAGGATGCATCCCGCAGGCCAGTCGAGCAAAAACACGTGCGGGAGGATGCATCCCGCAGGCCAGTCGAGCAAAAACACGTGCGAGAGGATGCATCCCGCAGGCTAGTCGAGCAAAAGCACGTGCGAGAGGATGCATCCCGCAGGCCAGTAGAGCAAAAACACGTGCGAGAGGATGCATCCCGCAGGCCAGTCGAGCAAAAACACGTGCGAGACGATGCATCCCGCAGGCCAGTCGAGCAAAAACACGTGCGAGAGGATGCATCCCGCAGGCTAGTCGAGCAAAAACACGTGCGAGAGGATGCATCCCGCAGGCTAGTCGAGTAAAAACACGTGCGAGAGGATGCATCCCGCAGGCTAGTCGAGCAAAAACACGTGCGAGAGGATGCATCCCGCAGGCCAGTCGAGCAAAAACACGTGCGAGAGGATGCATCCCGCAGGCTAGTCGAGTAAAAACACGTGCGAGAGGATGCATCCCGCAGGCTAGTCGAGTAAAAACACGTGCGAGAGGATGCATCCCGCAGGCTAGTCGAGTAAAATCACGTGCGAGAGGATGCATCCCGCAGGCTAGTCGAGCAAAAACACGTGCGAGAGGATGCATCCCGCAGGCTAGTCGAGCAAAAACACGTGCGAGAGGATGCATCCCGCAGGCTAGACGAGCAAAAACACGTGCGAGAGAATGCATCCCGCAGGCTAGACGAGTAAAAAGACGTGCGAGTGCATGCATCCCGCAGGCTAGTCGAGTAAAAACACGTGCGAGAGGATGCATCCCGCAGGCTAGTCGAGTAAAAACACGTGCGAGAGGATGCATCCCGCAGGCTAGTCGAGTAAAAACACGTGCGAGAGGATGCATCCCGCAGGCTAGTCGAGCAAAAACACGTGCGAGAGGATGCATCCCGCAGGCTAGTCGAGTACAAACACGTGCAAGAGGATGCATCCCGCAGGCCAGTCGAGCAAAAACACGTGCGAGACGATGCGTCCCGCAGGCCAGTCGAGCGAAAACACGTGCGGGAGGATGCATCCCGCAGGCCAGTCGAGCAAAAACACGTGCGAGAGGATGCATCCCGCAGGCCAGTCGAGC
The DNA here is from genome assembly GCF_051020765.1 of Lasioglossum baleicum. Classification (NCBI taxonomy): domain Eukaryota; kingdom Metazoa; phylum Arthropoda; class Insecta; order Hymenoptera; family Halictidae; genus Lasioglossum; species Lasioglossum baleicum. Next base: position 56,558 of record NW_027469840.1, on the reverse strand, counting down.
AAAAACACGTGCGAGAGGATGCATCCCGCAGGCTAGTCGAGTAAAATCACGTGCGAGAGGATGCATCCCGCAGGCTAGTCGAGCAAAAACACGTGCGAGAGGATGCATCCCGCAGGCTAGTCGAGTAAAAACACGTGCGAGAGGATGCATCCCGCAGGCTAGTCGAGTAAAAACACGTGCGAGAGGATGCATCCCGCAGGCCAGTCGAGCAAAAACACGTGCTAGAGGATGCATCCCGCAGGCTAGTCGAGTAAAAACACGTGCGAGAGGATGCATCCCGCAGGCTAGTCGAGTAAAAACACGTGCGAGAGGATGCATCCCGCAGGCTAGTCGAGTAAAATCACGTGCGAGAGGATGCATCCCGCAGGCTAGTCGAGCAAAAACACGTGCGAGAGGATGCATCCCGCAGGCTAGTCGAGCAAAAACACGTGCGAGAGGATGCATCCCGCAGGCTAGACGAGCAAAAACACGTGCGAGAGAATGCATCCCGCAGGCTAGATGAGTAAAAAGACGTGCGAGTGCATGCATCCCGCAGGCTAGTCGAGTAAAAACACGTGCGAGAGGATGCATCCCGCAGGCTAGTCGAGTAAAAACACGTGCGAGAGGATGCATCCCGCAGGCTAGTCGAGTAAAAACACGTGCGAGAGGATGCATCCCGCAGGCTAGTCGAGCAAAAACACGTGCGAGAGGATGCATCCCGCAGGCTAATCGAGTAAAAACACGTGCAAGAGGATGCATCCCGCAGGCCAGTCGAGCAAAAACACGTGCGAGACGATGCGTCCCGCAGGCCAGTCGAGCGAAAACACGTGCGGGAGGATGCATCCCGCAGGCCAGTCGAGCAAAAACACGTGCGAGAGGATGCATCCCGCAGGCCAGTCGAGCAAAAACACGTGCGAGAGGATGCATCCCGCAGGCTAGTCGAGCAAAAACACGTGCGAGAGGATGCATCCCGCAGGCTAGTCGAGTAAAAACACGTGCGAGAGGATGCATCCCGCAGGCTAGTCGAGTAAAAACACGTGCGAGAGGATGCATCCCGCAGGCCAGTCGAGCAAAAACACGTGCGGGAGGATGCATCCCGCAGGCCAGTCGAGCAAAAACACGTGCGAGAGGATGCATCCCGCAGGCTAGTCGAGCAAAAAGACGTGCGAGACTATGCATCCCGCAGGCCAGTCGAGCAAAAACTCGTGCGAGAGGATGCATCCCGCAGGCTAGTCGAGCAAAAACACGTGCGAGAGGATGCATCCCGCAGGCTAGTCGAGAAAAAAACACGTGCGAGAGGATGCATCCCGCAAGCTAGTCGAGCAAAAACACGTGCGAGAGGATGCATCCCGCAGGCTAGTCGAGTAAAAACACGTGCGAGAGGATGCATCCCGCAGGCTAGTCGAGTAAAAACAAGTGCGAGAGGCTGCATCCCGCAGGCTAGTCGAGTAAAAACACGTGCGAGAGGATGCATCCCGCAGGCTAGTCGAGTAAAAACACGTGCGAGAGGATGCATCCCGCAGGCTAGTCGAGTAAAAACACGTGCGAGAGGATGCATCCCGCAGGCTAGTCGAGCAAAAACACGTGCGAGAGGATGCATCCCGCAGGCCAGTCGAGCAAAAACACGTGCGAGAGGATGCATCCCGCAGGCTAGTCGAGCAAAAACACGTGCGAGAGGATGCATCCCGCAGGCTAGTCGAGCAAAAACACGTGCGAGAGGATGCATCCCGCAGGCCAGTCGAGCAAAAACACGTGCGAGAGGATGCATCCCGCAGGCCAGTCGAGCAAAAACACGTGCGAGAGGATGCATCCCGCAGGCTAGTCGAGCAAAAAGACGTGCGAGAGGATGCATCCCGCAGGCTAGTCGAGCAAAAACACGTGCGAGAGGATGCATCCCGCAGGCTAGTCGAGTAAAAACACGTGCGAGAGGATGCATCCCGCAGGCTAGTCGAGTAAAAACACGTGCGAGAGGATGCATCCCGCAGGCCAGTCGAGCAAAAACACGTGCGGGAGGATGCATCCCGCAGGCCAGTCGAGCAAAAACACGTGCGAGAGGATGCATCCCGCTGGCTAGTCGAGCAAAAAGACGTGCGAGAGGATGCATCCCGCAGGCTAGTCGAGCAAAAACACGTGCGAGAGGATGCATCCCGCAGGCCAGTCGAGCAAAAACACGTGCGAGACTATGCATCCCGCAGGCCAGTCGAGCAAAAACTCGTGCGAGAGGATGCATCCCGCAGGCTAGTCGAGCAAAAACACGTGCGAGAGGATGCATCCCGCAGGCCAGTCGAGCAAAAACACGTGCGAGAGGATGCATCCCGCAGGCTAGTCGAGCAAAAACACGTGCGAGAGGATGCATCCCGCAGGCTAGACGAGTAAAAACACGTGCGAGTGGATGCATCCCGCAGGCTAGTCGAGTAAAAACACGTGCGAGAGGATGCATCCCGCAGGCTAGTCGAGTAAAAACACGTGGGAGAGGATGCATCCCGCAGGCTAGTCGAGTAAAAACACGTGCGAGAGGATGCATCCCGCAGGCTAGTCGAGCAAAAACACGTGCGAGAGGATGCATCCCGCAGGCTAGTCGAGTAAAAACACGTGCGAGAGGATGCATCCCGCAGGCTAGTCGAGTAAAAACACGTGCGAGAGGATGCATCCCGCAGGCTAGTCGAGTAAAAACACGTGCGAGAGGATGCATCCCGCAGGCTAGTCGAGTAATATCACGTGCGAGAGGATGCATCCCGCAGGCTAGTCGAGTAAAAACACGTGCGAGAGGATGCATCCCGCAGGCCAGTCGAGCAAAAACACGTGCGGGAGGATGCATCCCGCAGGCCAGTCGAGCAAAAACACGTGCGAGAGGATGCATCCCGCAGGCTAGTCGAGTAAAAACACGTGCGAGAGGATGCATCCCGCAGGCTAGTCGAGTAAAACCACGTGCGAGAGGATGCATCCCGCAGGCTAGTCAAGCAAAAACACGTGCGAGAGGATGCATCCCGCAGGCTAGTCGAGCAAAAACACGTGCGAGAGGATGCATCCCGCAGGCTAGACGAGCAAAAACACGTGCGAGAGAATGCCTCCCGCAGGCTAGACGAGTAAAAACACGTGCGAGTGCATGCATCCCGCAGGCTAGTCGAGTAAAAACACGTGCGAGAGGATGCATCCCGCAGGCTAGTCGATTAAAAACACGTGCGAGAGGATGCATCCCGCAGGCTAGTCGAGTAAAAACACGTGCGAGAGGATGCATCCTGCAGGCTAGTCGAGTAAAAACACGTGCGAGAGGATGCATCCCGCAGGCTAGTCGAGCAAAAACACGTACGAGAGGATGCATCCCGCAGGCTAGTCGAGCAAAAACACGTGCGAGAGGATGCATCCCGCAGCCTAGTCGAGCAAGAACACGTGCGAGAGGATGCATCCCGCAGGCCAGTCGAGCAAAAACACGTGCGAGAGGATGCATCCCGCAGGCTAGTCGAGTAAAAACACGTGCGAGGGGATGCATCCCGCTGGCCAGTCGAGCAAAAACACGTGCGGGAGGATGCATCCCGCAGGCCAGTCGAGCAAAAACACGTGCGGGAGGATGCATCCCGCAGGCCAGTCGAGCAAAAACACGTGCGAGAGGATGCATCCCGCAGGCTAGTCGAGCAAAAACACGTGCGAGAGGATGCATCCCGCAGGCTAGTCGAGTAAAAACACGTGCGAGAGGATGCATCCCGCAGGCTAGTCGAGTAAAAACACGTGCGAGAGGGTGCATCCCGCAGGCTAGTCGAGTAAAAACACGTGCGAGAGGCTGCATCCCGCAGGCTAGTCGAGTAAAAACACGTGCGAGAGGATGCACCCCCAGGCTAGTCCAGCAAAAACACGTGCGAGAGGATGCATCCCGCAGGCCAGTCGAGCAAAAACACGTGCGAGACGATGCGTCCCGCAGGACAGTCGAGCAAAAACACGTGCGAGAGGATCCATCCCGCAGGCCAGTCGAGCAAAAGCACGTGCGAGAGGATGCATCCCGCAGACTAGTCGACCAAAAACACGTGCGAGAGGATGCATCCCGCAGGCTAGTCGAGCAAAAACACGTGCGAGAGGATGCATCCCGCAGGCTAGTCGAGTAAAAACACGTGCGAGAGGATGCATCCCGCAGGCTAGTCGAGTAAAAAGACGTGCGAGAGGATGCAACCCGCAGGCTAGTCGAGTAAAAACACGTGCGAGAGGATGCATCCCGCAGGCTAGTCGAGTAAAAAGACGTGCGAGAGGATGCACCCCGCAGGCTAGTCGAGTAAAAACACGTGCGAGAGGATGCATCCCGCAGGCTAGTCGAGCAAAAACACGTGCGAGAGGATGCATCCCGCAGGCTAGTCGAGTAAAAACACGTGCGAGAGGATGCATCCCGCAGGCTAGTCGAGTAAAAACACGTGCGAGAGGGTGCATCCCGCAGGCTAGTCGAGCAAAAACACGTGCGAGACGATGCGTCCCGCAGGACAGTCGAGCAAAAACACGTGCGAGAGGATGCATCCCGCAGGCCAGTCGAGCAAAAGCACGTGCGAGAGGATGCATCCCGCAGACTAGTCGAGCAAAAACACGTGCGAGAGGATGCATCCCGCAGGCTAGTCGAGCAAAAACACGTGCGAGAGGATGCATCCCGCAGGCTAGTCGAGTAAAAACACGTGCGAGAGGATGCATCCCGCAGGCTAGTCGAGTAAAAAGACGTGCGAGAGGATGCAACCCGCAGGCTAGTCGAGTAAAAACACGTGCGAGAGGATGCATCCCGCAGGCTAGTCGAGTAAAAAGACGTGCGAGAGGATGCTTCCCGCAGGCTAGTCGAGTAAAAACACATGCGAGAGGATGCTTCCCGCAGGCTTGTCGAGTAAAAACACGTGCGAGAGGATGCATTCCGCAGGCTAGTCGAGTAAAAACACGTGCAAGAGGATGCATCCCGCAGGCTAGCCGAGTAAAAACACGTGCGAGAGGATGCATCCCGCAGGCTAGTCGAGTAAAAACACGTGCGAGAGGATGCATCCCGCAGGCTAGTCGAGTAAAAACACGTGCGAGAGGATGCATCCCGCAGGCTAGTCGAGTAAAAACACGTGCGAGAGGATGCATCCGGCAGGCTAGTCGAGCAAAAACACGTGCGAGAGGATGCATCCCGCAGGCTAGTCGAGTAAAAACACGTGCGCGAGAATACATCCCGCAGGCTAGTCGAGTGAAAGCACGTGCGAGAGGATGCATCCTGCAGGCTAGTCGAGTAAAAACACGTGCGTGAGGATGCATCCCGCAGGCTAGTCGAGTACAAACACGTGCGGGAGGATGCATCCCGCAGGCTAGTCGAGTAAAAACACGTGCGAGAGGATGCATCCCGCAGGCTAGTCGATTAAAAACACGTGCGAGAGGATGCATCCCGCAGGCTAGTCGAGTAAAAACACGTGCGAGAGGATGCATCCCGCAGGCTAGTCGAGCAAAAGCACGTGCGAGAGGATGCATCCCGCAGACTAGTCGAGCAAAAACACGTGCGAGAGGATGCATCCCGCAGGCTAGTCGAGTAAAAACACGTGCGAGAGGATGCATCCCGCAGGCTAGTCGAGTACAAACACGTGCGGGAGGATGCATCCCGCAGGCTAGTCGAGTAAAAACACGTGCGAGAGGATGCATCCCGCAGGCTAGTCGATTAAAAACACGTGCGAGACTATGCATCCCGCAGGCCAGTCGAGCAAAAACTCGTGCGAGAGGATGCATCCCGCAGGCTAGTCGAGCAAAAACACGTGCGAGAGGATGCATCCCGCAGGCTAGTCGAGTAAAAACACGTGCGAGAGGATGCATCCCGCAGGCTAGTCGAGTAATATCACGTGCGAGAGGATGCATCCCGCAGGCTAGTCGAGTAAAAACACGTGCGAGAGGATGCATCCCGCAGGCCAGTCGAGCAAAAACACGTTCGGGAGGATGCATCCCGCAGGCCAGTCGAGCAAAAACACGTGCGAGAGGATGCATCCCGCAGGCTAGTCGAGCAAAAACACGTAGCGAGAGGATGCATCCCGCAGGCTAGTCGAGTAAAAACACGTGCGAGAGGATGCATCCCGCAGGCCAGTCGAGCAAAAACACGTGCGAGAGGATGCATCCCGCAGGCTAGTCGAGTAAAAACACGTGCGAGAGGATGCATCCCGCAGGCCAGTCGAGCAAAAACACGTGCGAGAGGATGCATCCCGCAGGCTAGTCGAGCAAAAACACGTACGAGAGGATGCATCCCGCAGGCTAGTCGAGCAAAAACACGTGCGAGAGGATGCATCCCGCAGCCTAGTCGAGTAAAAACACGTGCGAGAGGATGCATCCCGCAGGCTAGTCGAGTAAAAACACGTGCGAGAGGGTGCATCCCGCAGGCTAGTCGAGTAAAAACACGTGCGAGAGGCTGCATCCCGCAGGCTAGTCGAGTAAAAACACGTGCGAGAGGATGCATCCCCAGGCTAGTCCAGCAAAAACACGTGCGAGAGGATGCATCCCGCAGGCCAGTCGAGCAAAAACACGTGCGAGACGATGCGTCCCGCAGGCTAGTCGAGTAAAAACACGTGCGAGAGGATGCATCCGGCAGGCTAGTCGAGCAAAAACACGTGCGAGAGGATGCATCCCGCAGGCTAGTCGAGTAAAAACACGTGCGCGAGAATACATCCCGCAGGCTAGTCGAGTGAAAGCACGTGCGAGAGGATGCATCCTGCAGGCTAGTCGAGTAAAAACACGTGCGAGAGGATGCATCCCGCAGGCTAGTCGAGTACAAACACGTACGAGAGGATGCATCCCGCAGGCTAGTCGAGCAAAAACACGTGCGAGAGGATGCATCCCGCAGCCTAGTCGAGCAAGAACACGTGCGAGAGGATGCATCCCGCAGGCCAGTCGAGCAAAAACACGTGCGAGAGGATGCATCCCGCAGGCTAGTCGAGTAAAAACACGTGCGAGAGGATGCATCCCGCTGGCCAGTCGAGCAAAAACACGTGCGGGAGGATGCATCCCGCAGGCCAGTCGAGCAAAAACACGTGCGGGAGGATGCATCCCGCAGGCCAGTCGAGCAAAAACACGTGCGAGAGGGTGCATCCCGCAGGCTAGTCGAGTAAAAACACGTGCGAGAGGCTGCATCCCGCAGGCTAGTCGAGTAAAAACACGTGCGAGAGGATGCACCCCCAGGCTAGTCCAGCAAAAACACGTGCGAGAGGATGCATCCCGCAGGCCAGTCGAGCAAAAACACGTGCGAGACGATGCGTCCCGCAGGACAGTCGAGCAAAAACACGTGCGAGAGGATGCATCCCGCAGGCCAGTCGAGCAAAAGCACGTGCGAGAGGATGCATCCCGCATACTAGTCGAGCAAAAACACGTGCGAGAGGATGCATCCCGCAGGCTAGTCGAGCAAAAACACGTGCGAGAGGATGCATCCCGCAGGCTAGTCGAGTAAAAACACGTGCGAGAGGATGCATCCCGCAGGCTAGTCGAGTAAAAAGACGTGCGAGAGGATGCAACCCGCAGGCTAGTCGAGTAAAAACACGTGCGAGAGGATGCATCCCGCAGGCTAGTCGAGTAAAAAGACGTGCGGGAGGATGCTTCCCGCAGGCTAGTCGAGTAAAAACACGTGCGAGAGGCTGCTTCCCGCAGGCTTGTCGAGTAAAAACACGTGCGAGAGGATGCATTCCGCAGGCTAGTCGAGTAAAAACACGTGCAAGAGGATGCATCCCGCAGGCTAGCCGAGTAAAAACACGTGCGAGAGGATGCATCCCGCAGGCTAGTCGAGTAAAAACACGTGCGAGAGGATGCATCCCGCAGGCTAGTCGAGTAAAAACACGTGCGAGAGGATGCATTCCGCAGGCTAATCGAGTAAAAACACGTGCGAGAGGATGCTTCCCGCAGGCTAGTCGAGTAAAAACACGTGCGAGAGGATGCATCCCGCAGGCTAGTCGAGTAAAAACACGTGCGAGAGGATGCATCCGGCAGGCTAGTCGAGCAAAAACACGTGCGAGAGGATGCATCCCGCAGGCTAGTCGAGTAAAAACACGTGCAAGAGGATGCATCCCGCAGGCTAGCCGAGTAAAAACACGTGCGAGAGGATGCATCCCGCAGGCTAGTCGAGTAAAAACACGTGCGAGAGGATGCATCCCGCAGGCTAGTCGAGTAAAAACACGTGCGAGAGGATGCATTCCGCAGGCTAATCGAGTAAAAACACGTGCGAGAGGATGCTTCCCGCAGGCTAGTCGAGTAAAAACACTTGCGAGAGGATGCATCCCGCAGGCTAGTCGAGTAAAAACACGTGCGAGAGGATGCATCCGGCAGGCTAGTCGAGCAAAAACACGTGCGAGAGGATGCATCCCGCAGGCTAGTCGAGTAAAAACACGTGCGCGAGAATACATCCCGCAGGCTAGTCGAGTGAAAGCACGTGCGAGAGGATGCATCCTGCAGGCTAGTCGAGTAAAAACACGTGCGAGAGGATGCATCCCGCAGGCTAGTCGAGTACAAACACGTACGAGAGGATGCATCCCGCAGGCTAGTCGAGCAAAAACACGTGCGAGAGGATGCATCCCGCAGCCTAGTCGAGCAAGAACACGTGCGAGAGGATGCATCCCGCAGGCCAGTCGAGCAAAAACACGTGCGAGAGGATGCATCCCGCAGGCTAGTCGAGTAAAAACACGTGCGAGAGGATGCATCCCGCTGGCCAGTCGAGCAAAAACACGTGCGGGAGGATGCATCCCGCAGGCCAGTCGAGCAAAAACACGTGCGAGAGGATGCATCCCGCAGGCTAGTCGAGTAAAAACACGTGCGAGAGGATGCATCCGGCAGGCTAGTCGAGCAAAAACACGTGCGAGAGGATGCATCCCGCAGGCTAGTCGAGTAAAAACACGTGCGCGAGATTACATCCCGCAGGCTAGTCGAGTGAAAGCACGTGCGAGAGGATGCATCCTGCAGGCTAGTCGAGTAAAAACACGTGCGAGAGGATGCATCCCGCAGGCTAGTCGAGTACAAACACGTGCGGGAGGATGCATCCCGCAGGCTAGTCGAGTAAAAACACGTGCGAGAGGATGCATCCCGCAGGCCAGTCGAGCAAAAACTCGTGCGAGAGGATGCATCCCGCAGGCTAGTCGAGCAAAAACACGTGCGAGAGGATGCATCCCGCAGGCTAGTCGAGCAAAAACACGTGCGAGAGGATGCATCCCGCAGGCTAGTCGAGTAAAAACACGTGCAAGAGGATGCATCCCGCAGGCTAGCCGAGTAAAAACACGTGCGAGAGGATGCATCCCGCAGGCTAGTCGAGTAAAAACACGTGCGAGACGATGCGTCCCGCAGGCTAGTCGAGTAAAAACACGTGCGAGAGGATGCATCCGGCAGGCTAGTCGAGCAAAAACACGTGCGAGAGGATGCATCCCGCAGGCTAGTCGAGTAAAAACACGTGCGCGAGAATACATCCCGCAGGCTAGTCGAGTGAAAGCACGTGCGAGAGGATGCATCCTGCAGGCTAGTCGAGTAAAAACACGTGCGAGAGGATGCATCCCGCAGGCTAGTCGAGTACAAACACGTACGAGAGGATGCATCCCGCAGGCTAGTCGAGCAAAAACACGTGCGAGAGGATGCATCCCGCAGCCTAGTCGAGCAAGAACACGTGCGAGAGGATGCATCCCGCAGGCCAGTCGAGCAAAAACACGTGCGAGAGGATGCATCCCGCAGGCTAGTCGAGTAAAAACACGTGCGAGAGGATGCATCCCGCTGGCCAGTCGAGCAAAAACACGTGCGGGAGGATGCATCCCGCAGGCCAGTCGAGCAAAAACACGTGCGGGAGGATGCATCCCGCAGGCCAGTCGAGCAAAAACACGTGCGAGAGGGTGCATCCCGCAGGCTAGTCGAGTAAAAACACGTGCGAGAGGCTGCATCCCGCAGGCTAGTCGAGTAAAAACACGTGCGAGAGGATGCACCCCCAGGCTAGTCCAGCAAAAACACGTGCGAGAGGATGCATCCCGCAGGCCAGTCGAGCAAAAACACGTGCGAGACGATGCGTCCCGCAGGACAGTCGAGCAAAAACACGTGCGAGAGGATGCATCCCGCAGGCCAGTCGAGCAAAAGCACGTGCGAGAGGATGCATCCCGCATACTAGTCGAGCAAAAACACGTGCGAGAGGATGCATCCCGCAGGCTAGTCGAGCAAAAACACGTGCGAGAGGATGCATCCCGCAGGCTAGTCGAGTAAAAACACGTGCGAGAGGATGCATCCCGCAGGCTAGTCGAGTAAAAAGACGTGCGAGAGGATGCAACCCGCAGGCTAGTCGAGTAAAAACACGTGCGAGAGGATGCATCCCGCAGGCTAGTCGAGTAAAAAGACGTGCGAGAGGATGCTTCCCGCAGGCTAGTCGAGTAAAAACACGTGCGAGAGGCTGCTTCCCGCAGGCTTGTCGAGTAAAAACACGTGCGAGAGGATGCATTCCGCAGGCTAGTCGAGTAAAAACACGTGCAAGAGGATGCATCCCGCAGGCTAGCCGAGTAAAAACACGTGCGAGAGGATGCATCCCGCAGGCTAGTCGAGTAAAAACACGTGCGAGAGGATGCATCCCGCAGGCTAGTCGAGTAAAAACACGTGCGAGAGGATGCATTCCGCAGGCTAATCGAGTAAAAACACGTGCGAGAGGATGCTTCCCGCAGGCTAGTCGAGTAAAAACACGTGCGAGAGGATGCATCCCGCAGGCTAGTCGAGTAAAAACACGTGCGAGAGGATGCATCCGGCAGGCTAGTCGAGCAAAAACACGTGCGAGAGGATGCATCCCGCAGGCTAGTCGAGTAAAAACACGTGCAAGAGGATGCATCCCGCAGGCTAGCCGAGTAAAAACACGTGCGAGAGGATGCATCCCGCAGGCTAGTCGAGTAAAAACACGTGCGAGAGGATGCATCCCGCAGGCTAGTCGAGTAAAAACACGTGCGAGAGGATGCATTCCGCAGGCTAATCGAGTAAAAACACGTGCGAGAGGATGCTTCCCGCAGGCTAGTCGAGTAAAAACACTTGCGAGAGGATGCATCCCGCAGGCTAGTCGAGTAAAAACACGTGCGAGAGGATGCATCCGGCAGGCTAGTCGAGCAAAAACACGTGCGAGAGGATGCATCCCGCAGGCTAGTCGAGTAAAAACACGTGCGCGAGAATACATCCCGCAGGCTAGTCGAGTGAAAGCACGTGCGAGAGGATGCATCCTGCAGGCTAGTCGAGTAAAAACACGTGCGAGAGGATGCATCCCGCAGGCTAGTCGAGTACAAACACGTACGAGAGGATGCATCCCGCAGGCTAGTCGAGCAAAAACACGTGCGAGAGGATGCATCCCGCAGCCTAGTCGAGCAAGAACACGTGCGAGAGGATGCATCCCGCAGGCCAGTCGAGCAAAAACACGTGCGAGAGGATGCATCCCGCAGGCTAGTCGAGTAAAAACACGTGCGAGAGGATGCATCCCGCTGGCCAGTCGAGCAAAAACACGTGCGGGAGGATGCATCCCGCAGGCCAGTCGAGCAAAAACACGTGCGAGAGGATGCATCCCGCAGGCTAGTCGAGTAAAAACACGTGCGAGAGGATGCATCCGGCAGGCTAGTCGAGCAAAAACACGTGCGAGAGGATGCATCCCGCAGGCTAGTCGAGTAAAAACACGTGCGCGAGATTACATCCCGCAGGCTAGTCGAGTGAAAGCACGTGCGAGAGGATGCATCCTGCAGGCTAGTCGAGTAAAAACACGTGCGAGAGGATGCATCCCGCAGGCTAGTCGAGTACAAACACGTGCGGGAGGATGCATCCCGCAGGCTAGTCGAGTAAAAACACGTGCGAGAGGATGCATCCCGCAGGCCAGTCGAGCAAAAACTCGTGCGAGAGGATGCATCCCGCAGGCTAGTCGAGCAAAAACACGTGCGAGAGGATGCATCCCGCAGGCTAGTCGAGCAAAAACACGTGCGAGAGGATGCATCCCGCAGGCTAGTCGAGCAAAAACACGTGCGAGAGGATGCATCCCGCAGGCTAGTCGAGTAAAAACACGTGCGAGAGGATGCATCCCGCAGGCTAGTCGAGCAAAAACACGTGCGAGAGGATGCATCCCGCAGGCTAGTCGAGCAAAAACACGTGCGAGAGGATGCATCCCGCAGGCTAGTCGAGCAAAAACACGTGCGAGAGGATGCATCCCGCAGGCTAGTCGAGTAAAAACACGTGCAAGAGGATGCATCCCGCAGGCTAGACGAGTAAAAACACGTGCGAGAGGATGCATCCCGCAGGCTAGACGAGTAAAAACACGTGCGGGTGGATGCATCCCGCAGGCTAGTCGAGTAAAAACACGTGCGAGAGGATGCATCCCGCAGGCTAGTCGAGTAAAAACACGTGGGAGAGGATGCATCCCGCAGGCTAGTCGAGTAAAAACACGTGCGAGAGGATGCATCCCGCAGGCTAGTCGAGTAAAAACACGTGCGAGAGGATGCATCCCGCAGGCTAGTCGAGTAAAAACACGTGCGAGAGGATGCATCCCGCAGGCAAGTCGAGTAAAAACACGTGCGAGAGGGTGCATCCCGCAGGCTAGTCGAGTAAAAACACGTGCGAGAGGATGCATCCCGCAGGCTAGTCGAGTAAAAACACGTGCGAGAGGATGCACCCCCAGGCTAGTCCAGCAAAAACACGTGCGAGAGGATGTATCCCGCAGGCCAGTCGAGCAAAAACACGTGCGAGAGGATGCAACCCGCAGGCCAGTCGAGCAAAAACACGTGCGAGACGATGCATCCCGCAGGCCAGTCGAGCAAAAACACGTGCGAGACGATGCATCCCGCAGGCTAGTCGAGCAAAAACACGTGCGAGAGGATGCATCCCGCAGGCTAGTCGAGCAAAAACACGTGCGAGAGGATGCATCCCGCAGGCTAGTCGAGCAAAAACACGTGCGAGAGGATGCATCCCGCAGGCTAGTCGAGTAAAAACACGTGCGAGAGGATGCATCCCGCAGGCTAGTCGAGCAAAAACACGTGCGAGAGGATGCATCCCGCAGGCTAGTCGAGTAAAATCACGTGCGAGAGGATGCATCCCGCAGGCTAGTCGAGCAAAAACACGTGCGAGAGGATGCATCCCGCAGGCTAGTCGAGCAAAAACACGTGCGAGAGGATGCATCCCGCAGGCTAGACGAGCAAAAACACGTGCGAGAGAATGCATCCCGCAGGCTAGACGAGTAAAAACACGTGCGAGTGCATGCATCCCGCAGGCTAGTCGAGTAAAAACACGTGCGAGAGGATGCATCCCGCAGGCTAGTCGAGTAAAAACACGTGCGAGAGGATGCATCCCGCAGGCTAGTCGAGTAAAAACACGTGCGAGAGGATGCATCCCGCAGGCTAGTCGAGCAAAAACACGTGCGAGAGGATGCATCCCGCAGGCTAGTCGAGTAAAAACACGTGCAAGAGGATGCATCCCGCAGGCCAGTCGAGCAAAAACACGTGCGAGACGATGCGTCCCGCAGGCCAGTCGAGCAAAAACACGTGCGGGAGGATGCATCCCGCAGGCCAGTCGAGCAAAAACACGTGCGAGAGGATGCATCCCGCAGGCCAGTCGAGCAAAAACACGTGCGAGACGATGCATCCCGCAAGCCAGTCGAGCAAAAACACGTGCGAGAGGATGCATCCCGCAGGCCAGTCGAGCAAAAACACGTGCGAGAGGATGCATCCCGCAGGCTAGTCGAGCAAAAACACGTGCGAGACGATGCATCCCGCAGGCCAGTCGAGCAAAAACACGTGCGAGAGGATGCATCCCGCAGGCTAGTCGAGCAAAAACACGTGCGAGAGGATGCATCCCGCAGGCTAGTCGAGTAAAAACACGTGCGAGAGGATGCATCCCGCAGGCTAGTCGAGTAAAAATACGTGCGAGAGGATGCATCCCGCAGGCTAGTCGAGTAAAAACACGTGCGAGAGGATGCATCCCGCAGGCTAGTCGAGTAAAAACACGTGCGAGAGGTTGCATCCCGCAGGCAAGTCGAGTAAAAACACGTGCGAGAGGGTGCATCCCGCAGGCTAGTCGAGTAAAAACACGTGCGAGAGGATGCATCCCGCAGGCTAGTCGAGTAAAAACACGTGCGAGAGGATGCATCCCGCAGGCTAGTCGAGTAAAAACACGTGCGAGAGGATGCACCCCCAGGCTAGTCCAGCAAAAACACGTGCGAGAGGATGTATCCCGCAGGCCAGTCGAGCAAAAACACGTGCGAGAGGATGCAACCCGCAGGCCAGTCGAGCAAAAACACGTGCGAGACGATGCATCCCGCAGGCCAGTCGAGCAAAAACACGTGCGAGACGATGCATCCCGCAGGCTAGTCGAGCAAAAACACGTGCGAGAGGATGCATCCCGCAGGCTAGTCGAGCAAAAACACGTGCGAGAGGATGCATCCCGCAGGCTAGTCGAGCAAAAACACGTGCGAGAGGATGCATCCCGCAGGCTAGTCGAGTAAAAACACGTGCGAGAGGATGCATCCCGCAGGCTAGTCGAGCAAAAACACGTGCGAGAGGATGCATCCCGCAGGCTAGTCGAGTAAAATCACGTGCGAGAGGATGCATCCCGCAGGCTAGTCGAGCAAAAACACGTGCGAGAGGATGCATCCCGCAGGCTAGTCGAGCAAAAACACGTGCGAGAGGATGCATCCCGCAGGCTAGACGAGCAAAAACACGTGCGAGAGAATGCATCCCGCAGGCTAGACGAGTAAAAACACGTGCGAGTGCATGCATCCCGCAGGCTAGTCGAGTAAAAACACGTGCGAGAGGATGCATCCCGCAGGCTAGTCGAGTAAAAACACGTGCGAGAGGATGCATCCCGCAGGCTAGTCGAGTAAAAACACGTGCGAGAGGATGCATCCCGCAGGCTAGTCGAGCAAAAACACGTGCGAGAGGATGCATCCCGCAGGCTAGTCGAGTAAAAACACGTGCAAGAGGATGCATCCCGCAGGCCAGTCGAGCAAAAACACGTGCGAGAGGATGCATCCCGCAGGCTAGTCGAGTAAAAACACGTGCGAGAGGATGCATCCCGCAGGCTAGTCGAGTAAAAACACGTGCGAGAGGATGCATCCCGCAGGCTAGTCGAGCAAAAACACGTGCGAGAGGATGCATCCCGCAGGCTAGTCGAGTAAAATCACGTGCGAGACGATGCGTCCCGCAGGACAGTCGAGCAAAAACACGTGCGGGAGGATGCATCCCGCAGGCCAGTCGAGCAAAAACACGTGCGAGAGGATGCAACCCGCAGGCCAGTCGAGCAAAAACACGTGCGAGACGATGCATCCCGCAGGCTAGTCGAGCAAAAACACGTGCGAGAGGATGCATCCCGCAGGCTAGTCGAGCAAAAACACGTGCGAGAGGATGCATCCCGCAGGCTAGTCGAGCAAAAACACGTGCGAGAGGATGCATCCCGCAGGCTAGTCGAGTAAAAACACGTGCGAGAGGATGCATCCCGCAGGCCAGTCGAGCAAAAACACGTGCGAGAGGATGCATCCCGCAGGCCAGTCGAGCAAAAACACGTGCGAGAGGATGCATCCCGCAGGCCAGTCGAGCAAAAACACGTGCGAGAGGATGCATCCCGCAGGCTAGTCGAGCAAAAACACGTGCGAGAGGATGCATCCCGCAGGCTAGTCGAGCAAAAACACGTGCGAGAGGATGCATCCCGCAGGCTAGTCGAGTAAAAACACGTGCGAGAGGATGCATCCCGCAGGCTAGTCGAGCAAAAACACGTGCGAGAGGATGCATCCCGCAGGCTAGTCGAGTAAAATCACGTGCGAGAGGATGCATCCCGCAGGCTAGTCGAGCAAAAACACGTGCGAGAGGATGCATCCCGCAGGCTAGTCGAGCAAAAACACGTGCGAGAGGATGCATCCCGCAGGCTAGACGAGCAAAAACACGTGCGAGAGAATGCATCCCGCAGGCTAGACGAGTAAAAACACGTGCGAGTGCATGCATCCCGCAGGCTAGTCGAGTAAAAACACGTGCGAGAGGATGCATCCCGCAGGCTAGTCGAGTAAAAACACGTGCGAGAGGATGCATCCCGCAGGCTAGTCGAGTAAAAACACGTGCGAGAGGATGCATCCCGCAGGCTAGTCGAGCAAAAACACGTGCGAGAGGATGCATCCCGCAGGCTAGTCGAGTAAAAACACGTGCAAGAGGATGCATCCCGCAGGCCAGTCGAGCAAAAACACGTGCGAGACGATGCGTCCCGCAGGCCAGTCGAGCAAAAACACGTGCGGGAGGATGCATCCCGCAGGCCAGTCGAGCAAAAACACGTGCGGGAGGATGCATCCCGCAGGCCAGTCGAGCAAAAACACGTGCGAGACGATGCATCCCGCAAGCCAGTCGAGCAAAAACACGTGCGAGAGGATGCATCCGGCAGGCTAGTCGAGTAAAAATACGTGCGAGAGGATGCATCCCGCAGGCTAGTCGAGTAAAAACACGTGCGAGAGGATGCATCCCGCAGGCTAGTCGAGTAAAAACACGTGCGAGAGGATGCATCCCGCAGGCTAGTCGAGGAAAAACACGTGCGAGAGGATGCATCCCGCAGGCCAGTCGAGCAAAAACACGTGCGGGAGGATGCATCCCGTAGGCCAGTCGAGCAAAAACACGTGCGGGAGGATGCATCCCGCAGGCCAGTCGAGCAAAAACACGTGCGAGAGGATGCATCCCGCAGGCTAGTCGAGCAAAAACACGTGCGAGAGGATGCATCCCGCAGGCCAGTCGAGCAAAAACACGTGCGAGAGGATGCATCCTGCAGGCCAGTCGAGCAAAAAAACGTGCGAGAGGATGCATCCCGCAGGCTAGTCGAGCAAAAAGACGTGCGAGAGGATGTATCCCGCAGGCTAGTCGAGCAAAAACACGTGCGAGAGGATGCATCCCGCAGGCTAGTCGAGCAAAAACACGTGCGAGAGGATGCATCCCGCAGGCTAGACGAGCAAAAACACGTGCGAGAGAATGCATCCCGCAGGCTAGACGAGTAAAAACACGTGCGAGTGCATGCATCCCGCAGGCTAGTCGAGTAAAAACACGTGCGAGAGGATGCATCCCGCAGGCTAGTCGAGTAAAAACACGTGCGAGAGGATGCATCCCGCAGGCTAGTCGAGTAAAAACACGTGCGAGAGGATGCATCCCGCAGGCTAGTCGAGCAAAAACACGTGCGAGAGGATGCATCCCGCAGGCTAGTCGAGTAAAAACACGTGCAAGAGGATGCATCCCGCAGGCCAGTCAAGCAAAAACACGTGCGAGACGATGCGTCCCGCAGGCCAGTCGAGCAAAAACACGTGCGGGAGGATGCATCCCGCAGGCCAGTCGAGCAAAAACACGTGCGAGAGGATGCATCCCGCAGGCCAGTCGAGCAAAAACACGTGCGAGACGATGCATCCCGCAAGCCAGTCGAGCAAAAACACGTGCGAGAGGATGCATCCCGCAGGCCAGTCGAGCAAAAACACGTGCGAGAGGATGCATCCCGCAGGCTAGTCGAGCAAAAACACGTGCGAGACGATGCATCCCGCAGGCCAGTCGAGCAAAAACACGTGCGAGAGGATGCATCCCGCAGGCTAGTCGAGCAAAAACACGTGCGAGAGGATGCATCCCGCAGGCTAGTCGAGTAAAAACACGTGCGAGAGGATGCATCCCGCAGGCTAGTCGAGTAAAAATACGTGCGAGAGGATGCATCCCGCAGGCTAGTCGAGTAAAAACACGTGCGAGAGGATGCATCCCGCAGGCTAGTCGAGTAAAAACACGTGCGAGAGGATGCATCCCGCAGGCTAGTCGAGGAAAAACACGTGCGAGAGGATGCATCCCGCAGGCCAGTCGAGCAAAAACACGTGCGGGAGGATGCATCCCGTAGGACAGTCGAGCAAAAACACGTGCGGGAGGATGCATCCCGCAGGCCAGTCGAGCAAAAACACGTGCGAGAGGATGCATCCCGCAGGCTAGTCGAGCAAAAACACGTGCGAGAGGATGCATCCCGCAGGCTAGTCGAGTAAAAACACGTGCGAGAGGATGCATCCCGCAGGCTAGTCGAGTAAAAACACGTGCGAGAGGATGCATCCCGCAGGCTAGTCGAGCAAAAACACGTGCGAGAGGATGCATCCCGCAGGCTAGTCGAGCAAAAAGACGTGCGAGAGGATGTATCCCGCAGGCTAGTCGAGCAAAAACACGTGCGAGAGGATGCATCCCGCAGGCCAGTCGAGCAAAAACACGTGCGAGACTATGCATCCCGCAGGCCAGTCGAGCAAAAACTCGTGCGAGAGGATGCATCCCGCAGGCTAGTCGAGCAAAAACACGTGCGAGAGGATGCATCCCGCAGGCTAGTCGAGCAAAAACACGTGCGAGAGGATGCATCCCGCAGGCTAGTCGAGCAAAAACACGTGCGAGAGGATGCATCCCGCAGGCTAGTCGAGTAAAAACACGTGCGAGAGGATGCATCCCGCAGGCTAGTCGAGTAAAAACAAGTGCGAGAGGCTGCATCCCGCAGGCTAGTCGAGTAAAAACACGTGCGAGAGGATGCATCCCGCAGGCTAGTCGAGTAAAAACACGTGCGAGAGGATGCATCCCGCAGGCTAGTCGAGTAAAAACACGTGCGAGAGGATGCATCCCGCAGGCTAGTCGAGCAAAAACACGTGCGAGAGGATGCATCCCGCAGGCTAGTCGAGCAAAAACACGTGCGAGAGGATGCATCCCGCAGCCTAGTCGAGCAAAAACACGTGCGAGAGGATGCATCCCGCAGGCCAGTCGAGCAAAAACACGTGCGAGAGGATGCATCCCGCAGGCTAGTCGAGTAAAAACACGTGCGAGAGGATGCATCCCGCAGGCTAGTCGAGTAAAAACACGTGCGAGAGGATGCATCCCGCAGGCTAGTCGAGGACAAACACGTGCGAGAGGATGCATCCCGCAGGCCAGTCGAGCAAAAACACGTGCGGGAGGATGCATCCCGTAGGCCAGTCGAGCAAAAACACGTGCGGGAGGATGCATCCCGCAGGCCAGTCGAGCAAAAACACGTGCGAGAGGATGCATCCCGCAGGCTAGTCGAGCAAAAACACGTGCGAGAGGATGCATCCCGCAGGCCAGTCGAGCAAAAACACGTGCGAGAGGATGCATCCCGCAGGCCAGTCGAGCAAAAACACGTGCGAGAGGATGCATCCCGCAGGCTAGTCGAGCAAAAAGACGTGCGAGAGGATGTATCCCGCAGGCTAGTCGAGCAAAAACACGTGCGAGAGGATGCATCCCGCAGGCCAGTCGAGCAAAAACACGTGCGAGACTATGCATCCCGCAGGCCAGTCGAGCAAAAACTCGTGCGAGAGGATGCATCCCGCAGGCTAGTCGAGCAAAAACACGTGCGAGAGGATGCATCCCGCAGGCTAGTCGAGCAAAAACACGTGCGAGAGGATGCATCCCGCAGGCTAGTCGAGGAAAAACACGTGCGAGAGGATGCATCCCGCAGGCTAGTCGAGCAAAAACACGTGCGAGAGGATGCATCCCGCAGGCTAGTCGAGTAAAAACAAGTGCGAGAGGCTGCATCCCGCAGGCTAGTCGAGTAAAAACACGTGCGAGAGGATGCATCCCGCAGGCTAGTCGAGTAAAAACACGTGCGAGAGGATGCATCCCGCAGGCTAGTCGAGTAAAAACACGTGCGAGAGGATGCATCCCGCAGGCTAGTCGAGCAAAAACACGTGCGAGAGGATGCATCCCGCAGGCTAGTCGAGCAAAAACACGTGCGAGAGGATGCATCCCGCAGCCTAGTCGAGCAAAAACACGTGCGAGAGGATGCATCCCGCAGGCCAGTCGAGCAAAAACACGTGCGAGAGGATGCATCCCGCAGGCTAGTCGAGTAAAAACACGTGCGAGAGGATGCATCCCGCAGGCTAGTCGAGTAAAAACACGTGCGAGAGGATGCATCCCGCAGGCTAGTCGAGTAAAAACACGTGCGAGAGGATGCATCCCGCAGGCCAGTCGAGCAAAAACACGTGCGAGACGATGCATCCCGCAGGCCAGTCGAGCAAAAACACGTGCGAGAGGATGCATCCCGCAGGCTAGTCGAGTAAAAACACGTGCGAGAGGATGCACCCCGCAGGCCAGTCGAGCAAAAACACGTGCGAGAGGATGCATCCCGCAGGCTAGTCGAGTAAAAACACGTGCGAGAGGATGCATCCCGCAGGCCAGTCGAGCAAAAACACGTGCGGGAGGATGCATCCCGCAGGCCAGTCGAGCAAAAACACGTGCGAGAGGATGCATCCCGCAGGCTAGTCGAGCAAAAAGATGTGCGAGAGGATGCATCCCGCAGGCTAGTCGAGCAAAAACACGTGAGAGATGATGCATCCCGCAGGCCAGTCGAGCAAAAACACGTGCGAGAGGATGCATCCCGCAGGCTAGTCGAGTAAAAACACGTGCGAGAGGATGCATCCCGCAGGCTAGTCGAGTAAAAACACGTGCGAGAGGATGCATCCCGCAGGCCAGTCGAGCAAAAACACGTGCGGGAGGATGCATCCCGCAGGCCAGTCGAGCAAAAACACGTGCGGGAGGATGCATCCCGCAGGCCAGTCGAGCAAAAACACGTGCGAGAGGATGCATCCCGCAGGCTAGTCGAGCAAAAACACGTGCGAGAGGATGCATCCCGCAGGCCAGTCGAGCAAAAACACGTGCGAGAGGATGCATCCCGCAGGCTAGTCGAGCAAAAAGACGTGCGAGAGGATGCATCCCGCAGGCTAGTCGAGCAAAAACACGTGAGAGATGATGCATCCCGCAGGCCAGTCGAGCAAAAACACGTGCGAGACTATG
The DNA here is from genome assembly GCF_051020765.1 of Lasioglossum baleicum. Lineage (NCBI taxonomy): Eukaryota > Metazoa > Arthropoda > Insecta > Hymenoptera > Halictidae > Lasioglossum > Lasioglossum baleicum. Next base: position 35,835 of record NW_027469840.1, on the reverse strand, counting down.
CATCCCGCAGGCCAGTCGAGCAAAAACTCGTGCGAGAGGATGCATCCCGCAGGCTAGTCGAGCAAAAACACGTGCGAGAGGATGCATCCCGCAGGCTAGTCGAGCAAAAACACGTGCGAGAGGATGCATCCCGCAGGCTAGTCGAGCAAAAACACGTGCGAGAGGATGCATCCCGCAGGCTAGTCGAGTAAAAACACGTGCGAGAGGATGCATCCCGCAGGCTAGTCGAGTAAAAACAAGTGCGAGAGGCTGCATCCCGCAGGCTAGTCGAGTAAAAACACGTGCGAGAGGATGCATCCCGCAGGCTAGTCGAGTAAAAACACGTGCGAGAGGATGCATCCCGCAGGCTAGTCGAGTAAAAACACGTGCGAGAGGATGCATCCCGCAGGCTAGTCGAGCAAAAACACGTGCGAGAGGATGCATCCCGCAGGCTAGTCGAGTAAAAACAAGTGCGAGAGGCTGCATCCCGCAGGCTAGTCGAGTAAAAACACGTGCGAGAGGATGCATCCCGCAGGCTAGTCGAGTAAAAACACGTGCGAGAGGATGCATCCCGCAGGCTAGTCGAGCAAAAACACGTGCGAGAGGATGCATCCCGCAGGCTAGACGAGCAAAAACACGTGCGAGAGGATGCATCCCGCATGCTACACGAGTAACAACACGTGCGAGAGGATGCATCCCGCAGGCTAGTCGAGCAAAAACACGTGCGAGAGGATGCATCCCGCAGGCTAGTCGAGTAAAAACACGTGCGAGAGGATGCACCCCGCAGGATAGTCGAGTAAAAAGATGTGCGAGAGGATGCATCCCGCAGGCTAGTCGAGCAAAAACACGTGAGAGATGATGCATCCCGCAGGCCAGTCGAGCAAAAACACGTGCGAGACTATGCATCCCGCAGGCCAGTCGAGCAAAAACTCGTGCGAGAGGATGCATCCCGCAGGCTAGTCGAGTAAAAACACGTGCTAGAGGATGCATCCCGCAGGCTAGTCGAGCAAAAACACGTGCGAGAGGATGCATCCCGCAGGCTAGTCGAGCAAAAACACGTGCGAGAGGATGCGTCCCGCAGGCCAGTCGAGCAAAAACACGTGCGGGAGGATGCATCCCACAGGCCAGTCGAGCAAAAACACGTGCGAGAGGATGCATCCCGCAGGCCAGTCGAGCAAAAACACGTGCGAGACGATGCATCCCGCAGGCCAGTCGAGCAAAAACACGTGCGAGAGGATGCATCCCGCAGGCTAGTCGAGCAAAAACACGTGCGAGAGGATGCATCCCGCAGGCTAGTCGAGTAAAAACAAGTGCGAGAGGCTGCATCCCGCAGGCTAGTCGAGTAAAAACACGTGCGAGAGGATGCATCCCGCAGGCTAGTCGAGTAAAAACACGTGCGAGAGGATGCATCCCGCAGGCTAGTCGAGCAAAAACACGTGCGAGAGGATGCATCCCGCAGGCTAGACGAGCAAAAACACGTGCGAGAGGATGCATCCCGCATGCTACACGAGTAACAACACGTGCGAGAGGATGCATCCCGCAGGCTAGTCGAGCTAAAACACGTGCGAGAGGATGCATCCCGCAGGCTAGTCGAGTAAAAACACGTGCGAGAGGATGCACCCCGCAGGATAGTCGAGTAAAAAGATGTGCGAGAGGATGCATCCCGCAGGCTAGTCGAGCAAAAACACGTGAGAGATGATGCATCCCGCAGGCCAGTCGAGCAAAAACACGTGCGAGACTATGCATCCCGCAGGCCAGTCGAGCAAAAACTCGTGCGAGAGGATGCATCCCGCAGGCTAGTCGAGTAAAAACACGTGCTAGAGGATGCATCCCGCAGGCTAGTCGAGCAAAAACACGTGCGAGAGGATGCATCCCGCAGGCTAGTCGAGCAAAAACACGTGCGAGAGGATGCGTCCCGCAGGCCAGTCGAGCAAAAACACGTGCGGGAGGATGCATCCCACAGGCCAGTCGAGCAAAAACACGTGCGAGAGGATGCATCCCGCAGGCCAGTCGAGCAAAAACACGTGCGAGACGATGCATCCCGCAGGCCAGTCGAGCAAAAACACGTGCGAGAGGATGCATCCCGCAGGCTAGTCGAGCAAAAACACGTGCGAGAGGATGCATCCCGCAGGCTAGTCGAGCAAAAACACGTGCGAGAGGATGCATCCCGCAGGCTAGTCGAGTAAAAACACGTGCGAGAGGATGCATCCCGCAGGCCAGTCGAGCAAAAACACGTGCGGGAGGATGCATCCCGCAGGCCAGTCGAGCAAAAACACGTGCGAGAGGATGCATCCCGCAGGCTAGTCGAGCAAAAACACGTGCGAGAGGATGCATCCCGCAGGCCAGTCGAGCAAAAACACGTGCGAGAGGATGCATCCCGCAGGCTAGTCGAGCAAAAAGACGTGCGAGAGGATGCATCCCGCAGGCTAGTCGAGCAAAAACACGTGAGAGATGATGCATCCCGCAGGCCAGTCGAGCAAAAACACGTGCGAGACTATGCATCCCGCAGGCCAGTCGAGCAAAAACTCGTGCGAGAGGATGCATCCCGCAGGCTAGTCGAGCAAAAACACGTGCGAGAGGATGCATCCCGCAGGCTAGTCGAGCAAAAACACGTGCGAGAGGATGCATCCCGCAGGCTAGTCGAGCAAAAACACGTGCGAGAGGATGCATCCCGCAGGCTAGTCGAGTAAAAACACGTGCGAGAGGATGCATCCCGCAGGCTAGTCGAGTAAAAACAAGTGCGAGAGGCTGCATCCCGCAGGCTAGTCGAGTAAAAACACGTGCGAGAGGATGCATCCCGCAGGCTAGTCGAGTAAAAACACGTGCGAGAGGATGCATCCCGCAGGCTAGTCGAGTAAAAACACGTGCGAGAGGATGCATCCCGCAGGCTAGTCGAGCAAAAACACGTGCGAGAGGATGCATCCCGCAGGCTAGTCGAGTAAAAACAAGTGCGAGAGGCTGCATCCCGCAGGCTAGTCGAGTAAAAACACGTGCGAGAGGATGCATCCCGCAGGCTAGTCGAGTAAAAACACGTGCGAGAGGATGCATCCCGCAGGCTAGTCGAGCAAAAACACGTGCGAGAGGATGCATCCCGCAGGCTAGACGAGCAAAAACACGTGCGAGAGGATGCATCCCGCAGGCTAGACGAGTAAAAACACGTGCGAGTGGATGCATCCCGCAGGCTAGTCGAGTAAAAACACGTGCTAGAGGATGCATCCCGCAGGCTAGTCGAGTAAAAACACGTGCAAGAGGATGCATCCCGCAGGCCAGTCGAGCAAAAACACGTGCGAGACGATGCGTCCCGCAGGCCAGTCGAGCAAAAACACGTGCGGGAGGATGCATTCCGCAGGCTAGTCGAGCAAAAACACGTGCGAGAGGATGCATCCCGCAGGCTAGTCGAGTAAAAACACGTGCGAGAGGATGCATCCCGCAGGCTAGACGAGTAAAAACACGTGCGAGAGGATGCATCCCGCAGGCTAGACGAGTAAAAACACGTGCGAGTGGATGCATCCCGCAGGCTAGTCGAGTAAAAACACGTGCGAGAGGATGCATCCCGCAGGCTAGTCGAGTAAAAACACGTGGGAGAGGATGCATCCCGCAGGCTAGTCGAGTAAAAACACGTGCGAGAGGATGCATCCCGCAGGCTAGTCGAGTAAAAACACGTGCGAGGGGATGCTACCCGCAGGCTAGTCGAGTAAAAACACGTGCGAGAGGATGCATCCCGCAGGCTAGTCGAGTAAAAACACGTGCGAGAGGGTGCATCCCGCAGGCTAGTCGAGTAAAAACACGTGCGAGAGGATGCATCCCGCAGGCTAGTCGAGTAAAAACACGTGCGAGAGGATGCACCCCCAGGCTAGTCCAGCAAAAACACGTGCGAGAGGATGCATCCCGCAGGCCAGTCGAGCAAAAACACGTGCGAGACGATGCGTCCCGCAGGACAGTCGAGCAAAATCACGTGCGGGAGGATGCATCCCGCAGGCCAGTCGAGCAAAAACACGTGCGAGACGATGCATCCCGCAGGCCAGTCGAGCAAAAACACGTGCGAGACGATGTATCCCGCAGCCTAGTCGAGTAAAAACACGTGCGAGAGGATGCATCCCGCAGGCTAGTCGAGTAAAAACACGTGCGAGAGGATGCATCCCGCAGGCTAGTCGAGCAAAAACACGTCCGAGAGGATGCATCCCGCAGGCTAGTCGAGCAAAAACACGTGCGAGAGGATGCATCCCGCAGGCTAGTCGAGCAAAAACACGTGCGAGAGGATGCATCCCGCAGGCTAGTCGAGTAAAAACACGTGCGAGAGGATGCATCCCGCAGGCTAGTCGAGTAAAAACAAGTGCGAGAGGCTGCATCCCGCAGGCTAGTCGAGTAAAAACACGTGCGAGAGGATGCATCCCGCAGCCTAGTCGAGTAAAAACACGTGCGAGAGGATGCATCCCGCAGGCTAGTCGAGTAAAAACACGTGCGAGAGGATGCATCCCGCAGGCTAGTCGAGCAAAAACACGTGCGAGAGGATGCATCCCGCAGGCTAGTCGAGCAAAAACACGTGCGAGAGGATGCATCCCGCAGCCTAGTCGAGCAAAAACACGTGCGAGAGGATGCATCCCGCAGGCCAGTCGAGCAAAAACACGTGCGAGAGGATGCATCCCGCAGGCTAGTCGAGTAAAAACACGTGCGAGAGGATGCATCCCGCAGGCTAGTCGAGTAACAACACGTGCGAGAGGATGCATCCCGCAGGCTAGTCGAGTAAAAACACGTGCGAGAGGATGCATCCCGCAGGCTAGTCGAGCAAAAACACGTGCGAGAGGATGCGTCCCGCAGGCCAGTCGAGCAAAAACACGTGCGGGAGGATGCATCCCACAGGCTAGTCGAGTAAAAACACGTGCGAGAGGATGCATCCCGCAGGCTAGTCGAGTAACAACACGTGCGAGAGGATGCATCCCGCAGGCTAGTCGAGTAAAAACACGTGAGAGATGATGCATCCCGCAGGCCAGTCGAGCAAAAACACGTGCGAGACTATGCATCCCGCAGGCCAGTCGAGCAAAAACTCGTGCGAGAGGATGCATCCCGCAGGCTAGTCGAGTAAAAACACGTGCTAGAGGATGCATCCCGCAGGCTAGTCGAGCAAAAACACGTGCGAGAGGATGCATCCCGCAGGCTAGTCGAGCAAAAACACGTGCGAGAGGATGCGTCCCGCAGGCCAGTCGAGCAAAAACACGTGCGGGAGGATGCATCCCACAGGCCAGTCGAGCAAAAACACGTGCGAGAGGATGCATCCCGCAGGCCAGTCGAGCAAAAACACGTGCGAGACGATGCATCCCGCAGGCCAGTCGAGCAAAAACACGTGCGAGAGGATGCATCCCGCAGGCTAGTCGAGCAAAAACACGTGCGAGAGGATGCATCCCGCAGGCTAGTCGAGCAAAAACACGTGCGAGAGGATGCATCCCGCAGGCTAGTCGAGTAAAAACACGTGCGAGAGGATGCATCCCGCAGGCTAGTCGAGTAAAAACACGTGCGAGAGGATGCATCCCGCAGGCTAGTCGAGTAAAAACACGTGCGAGAGGATGCATCCCGCAGGCTAGTCGAGTAATAACACGTGCGAGAGGATGCATCCCGCAGGCTAGTCGAGTAAAAACACGTGCGAGAGGATGCATCCCGCAGGCCAGTCGAGCAAAAACACGTGCGGGAGGATGCATCCCGCAGGCTAGTCGAGCAAAAACACGTGCGAGAGGATGCATCCCGCAGGCTAGTCGATCAAAAACACGTGCGAGAGGATGCATCCCGCAGGCTAGTCGAGTAAAAACACGTGCGAGAGGATGCATCCCGCAGGCTAGTCGAGTAAAAACACGTGCGAGAGGATGCATCCCGCAGGCCAGTCGAGCAAAAACACGTGCGGGAGGATGCATCCCGCAGGCCAGTCGAGCAAAAACACGTGCGGGAGGATGCATCCCGCAGGCCAGTCGAGCAAAAACACGTGCGAGAGGATGCATCCCGCAGGCTAGTCGAGCAAAAACACGTGCGAGAGGATGCATCCCGCAGGCCAGTCGAGCAAAAACACGTGCGAGAGGATGCATCCCGCAGGCTAGTCGAGCAAAAAGACGTGCGAGAGGATGCATCCCGCAGGCTAGTCGAGCAAAAACACGTGAGAGATGATGCATCCCGCAGGCCAGTCGAGCAAAAACACGTGCGAGACTATGCATCCCGCAGGCCAGTCGAGCAAAAACTCGTGCGAGAGGATGCATCCCGCAGGCTAGTCGAGCAAAAACACGTGCGAGAGGATGCATCCCGCAGGCTAGTCGAGCAAAAACACGTGCGAGAGGATGCATCCCGCAGGCTAGTCGAGCAAAAACACGTGCGAGAGGATGCATCCCGCAGGCTAGTCGAGTAAAAACACGTGCGAGAGGATGCATCCCGCAGGCTAGTCGAGTAAAAACAAGTGCGAGAGGCTGCATCCCGCAGGCTAGTCGAGTAAAAACACGTGCGAGAGGATGCATCCCGCAGGCTAGTCGAGTAAAAACACGTGCGAGAGGATGCATCCCGCAGGCTAGTCGAGTAAAAACACGTGCGAGAGGATGCATCCCGCAGGCTAGTCGAGCAAAAACACGTGCGAGAGAATGCATCCCGCAGGCTAGTCGAGTAAAAACAAGTGCGAGAGGCTGCATCCCGCAGGCTAGTCGAGTAAAAACACGTGCGAGAGGATGCATCCCGCAGGCTAGTCGAGTAAAAACACGTGCGAGAGGATGCATCCCGCAGGCTAGTCGAGCAAAAACGCGTGCGAGAGGATGCATACCGCAGGCTAGACGAGCAAAAACACGTGCGAGAGGATGCATCCCGCAGGCTAGACGAGTAAAAACACGTGCGAGTGGATGCATCCCGCAGGCTAGTCGAGCAAAAACACGTGCGAGAGGATGCATCCCGCAGGCTAGTCGAGCAAAAACACGTGCGAGAGGATGCATCCCGCAGGCTAGTCGAGTAAAAACACGTGCGAGAGGATGCATCCCGCAGGCTAGTCGAGTAAAAACACGTGCGAGAGGATGCATACCGCAGGCTAGTCGAGTAATAACACGTGCGAGAGGATGCATCCCGCAGGCTAGTCGAGTAAAAACACGTGCGAGAGGATGCATCCCGCAGGCCAGTCGAGCAAAAACACGTGCGGGAGGATGCATCCCGCAGGCTAGTCGAGCAAAAACACGTGCGAGAGGATGCATCCCGCAGGCTAGTCGAGCAAAAACACGTGCGAGAGGATGCATCCCGCAGGCTAGTCGAGTAAAAACACGTGCGAGAGGATGCATCCCGCAGGCTAGTCGAGTAAAAACACGTGCGAGAGGATGCATCCCGCAGGCCAGTCGAGCAAAAACACGTGCGGGAGGATGCATCCCGCAGGCCAGTCGAGCAAAAACACGTGCGGGAGGATGCATCCCGCAGGCCAGTCGAGCAAAAACACGTGCGAGAGGATGCATCCCGCAGGCTAGTCGAGCAAAAACACGTGCGAGAGGATGCATCCCGCAGGCCAGTCGAGCAAAAACACGTGCGAGAGGATGCATCCCGCAGGCTAGTCGAGCAAAAAGACGTGCGAGAGGATGCATCCCGCAGGCTAGTCGAGCAAAAACACGTGAGAGATGATGCATCCCGCAGGCCAGTCGAGCAAAAACACGTGCGAGACTATGCATCCCGCAGGCCAGTCGAGCAAAAACTCGTGCGAGAGGATGCATCCCGCAGGCTAGTCGAGCAAAAACACGTGCGAGAGGATGCATCCCGCAGGCTAGTCGAGCAAAAACACGTGCGAGAGGATGCATCCCGCAGGCTAGTCGAGCAAAAACACGTGCGAGAGGATGCATCCCGCAGGCTAGTCGAGTAAAAACACGTGCGAGAGGATGCATCCCGCAGGCTAGTCGAGTAAAAACAAGTGCGAGAGGCTGCATCCCGCAGGCTAGTCGAGTAAAAACACGTGCGAGAGGATGCATCCCGCAGGCTAGTCGAGTAAAAACACGTGCGAGAGGATGCATCCCGCAGGCTAGTCGAGTAAAAACACGTGCGAGAGGATGCATCCCGCAGGCTAGTCGAGCAAAAACACGTGCGAGAGGATGCATCCCGCAGGCTAGTCGAGTAAAAACAAGTGCGAGAGGCTGCATCCCGCAGGCTAGTCGAGTAGAAACACGTGCGAGAGGATGCATCCCGCAGGCTAGTCGAGTAAAAACACGTGCGAGAGGATGCATCCCGCAGGCCAGTCGAGCAAAAACACGTGCGAGACGATGCGTCCCGCAGGACAGTCGAGCAAAATCACGTGCGGGAGGATGCATCCCGCAGGCCAGTCGAGCAAAAACACGTCCGAGACGATGCATCCCGCAGGCCAGTCGAGCAAAAACACGTGCGAGACGATGCATCCCGCAGCCTAGTCGAGTAAAAACACGTGCGAGAGGATGCATCCCGCAGGCTAGTCGAGTAAAAACACGTGCGAGAGGATGCATCCCGCAGGCTAGTCGAGCAAAAACACGTCCGAGAGGATGCATCCCGCAGGCTAGTCGAGCAAAAACACGTGCGAGAGGATGCATCCCGCAGGCTAGTCGAGCAAAAACACGTGCGAGAGGATGCATCCCGCAGGCTAGTCGAGTAAAAACACGTGCGAGAGGATGCATCCCGCAGGCTAGTCGAGTAAAAACAAGTGCGAGAGGCTGCATCCCGCAGGCTAGTCGAGTAAAAACACGTGCGAGAGGATGCATCCCGCAGCCTAGTCGAGTAAAAACACGTGCGAGAGGATGCATCCCGCAGGCTAGTCGAGTAAAAACACGTGCGAGAGGATGCATCCCGCAGGCTAGTCGAGCAAAAACACGTGCGAGAGGATGCATCCCGCAGGCTAGTCGAGCAAAAACACGTGCGAGAGGATGCATCCCGCAGCCTAGTCGAGCAAAAACACGTGCGAGAGGATGCATCCCGCAGGCCAGTCGAGCAAAAACACGTGCGAGAGGATGCATCCCGCAGGCTAGTCGAGTAAAAACACGTGCGAGAGGATGCATCCCGCAGGCTAGTCGAGTAACAACACGTGCGAGAGGATGCATCCCGCAGGCTAGTCGAGTAAAAACACGTGCGAGAGGATGCATCCCGCAGGCTAGTCGAGCAAAAACACGTGCGAGAGGATGCGTCCCGCAGGCCAGTCGAGCAAAAACACGTGCGGGAGGATGCATCCCACAGGCTAGTCGAGTAAAAACACGTGCGAGAGGATGCATCCCGCAGGCTAGTCGAGTAACAACACGTGCGAGAGGATGCATCCCGCAGGCTAGTCGAGTAAAAACACGTGAGAGATGATGCATCCCGCAGGCCAGTCGAGCAAAAACACGTGCGAGACTATGCATCCCGCAGGCCAGTCGAGCAAAAACTCGTGCGAGAGGATGCATCCCGCAGGCTAGTCGAGTAAAAACACGTGCTAGAGGATGCATCCCGCAGGCTAGTCGAGCAAAAACACGTGCGAGAGGATGCATCCCGCAGGCTAGTCGAGCAAAAACACGTGCGAGAGGATGCGTCCCGCAGGCCAGTCGAGCAAAAACACGTGCGGGAGGATGCATCCCACAGGCCAGTCGAGCAAAAACACGTGCGAGAGGATGCATCCCGCAGGCCAGTCGAGCAAAAACACGTGCGAGACGATGCATCCCGCAGGCCAGTCGAGCAAAAACACGTGCGAGAGGATGCATCCCGCAGGCTAGTCGAGCAAAAACACGTGCGAGAGGATGCATCCCGCAGGCTAGTCGAGCAAAAACACGTGCGAGAGGATGCATCCCGCAGGCTAGTCGAGTAAAAACACGTGCGAGAGGATGCATCCCGCAGGCTAGTCGAGTAAAAACACGTGCGAGAGGATGCATCCCGCAGGCTAGTCGAGTAAAAACACGTGCGAGAGGATGCATCCCGCAGGCTAGTCGAGTAATAACACGTGCGAGAGGATGCATCCCGCAGGCTAGTCGAGTAAAAACACGTGCGAGAGGATGCATCCCGCAGGCCAGTCGAGCAAAAACACGTGCGGGAGGATGCATCCCGCAGGCTAGTCGAGGGAAAACACGTGCGAGAGGATGCATCCCGCAGGCTAGTCGAGCAAAAACACGTGCGAGAGGATGCATCCCGCAGGCTAGTCGAGTAAAAACACGTGCGAGAGGATGCATCCCGCAGGCTAGTCGAGTAAAAACACGTGCGAGAGGATGCATCCCGCAGGCCAGTCGAGCAAAAACACGTGCGGGAGGATGCATCCCGCAGGCCAGTCGAGCAAAAACACGTGCGGGAGGATGCATCCCGCAGGCCAGTCGAGCAAAAACACGTGCGAGAGGATGCATCCCGCAGGCTAGTCGAGCAAAAACACGTGCGAGAGGATGCATCCCGCAGGCCAGTCGAGCAAAAACACGTGCGAGAGGATGCATCCCGCAGGCTAGTCGAGCAAAAAGACGTGCGAGAGGATGCATCCCGCAGGCTAGTCGAGCAAAAACACGTGAGAGATGATGCATCCCGCAGGCCAGTCGAGCAAAAACACGTGCGAGACTATGCATCCCGCAGGCCAGTCGAGCAAAAACTCGTGCGAGAGGATGCATCCCGCAGGCTAGTCGAGCAAAAACACGTGCGAGAGGATGCATCCCGCAGGCTAGTCGAGCAAAAACACGTGCGAGAGGATGCATCCCGCAGGCTAGTCGAGCAAAAACACGTGCGAGAGGATGCATCCCGCAGGCTAGTCGAGTAAAAACACGTGCGAGAGGATGCATCCCGCAGGCTAGTCGAGTAAAAACAAGTGCGAGAGGCTGCATCCCGCAGGCTAGTCGAGTAAAAACACGTGCGAGAGGATGCATCCCGCAGGCTAGTCAAGTAAAAACACGTGCGAGAGGATGCATCCCGCAGGCTAGTCGAGTAAAAACACGTGCGAGAGGATGCATCCCGCAGGCTAGTCGAGCAAAAACACGTGCGAGAGAATGCAGCCCGCAGGCTAGTCGAGTAAAAACAAGTGCGAGAGGCTGCATCCCGCAGGCTAGTCGAGCAAAAACACGTGCGAGAGGATGCATCCCGCAGGCTAGTCGAGTAAAAACACGTGCGAGAGGATGCATCCCGCAGGCTAGTCGAGCAAAAACGCGTGCGAGAGGATGCATACCGCAGGCTAGACGAGCAAAAACACGTGCGAGAGGATGCATCCCGCAGGCTAGACGAGTAAAAACACGTGCGAGTGGATGCATCCCGCAGGCTAGTCGAGTAAAAACACGTGCTGGAGGATGCATCCCGCAGGCTATTCGAGTAAAAACACGTGCAAGAGGATGCATCCCGCAGGCCAGTCGAGCAAAAACACGTGCGAGACGATGCGTCCCGCAGGCCAGTCGAGCAAAAACACGTGCGAGAGGATGCATCCCGCAGGCTAGTCGAGTAAAAACACGTGCGAGAGGATGCATCCCGCAGGCTAGACGAGTAAAAACACGTGCGAGAGGATGCATCCCGCAGGCTAGACGAGTAAAAACACGTGCGAGTGGATGCATCCCGCAGGCTAGTCGAGTAAAAACACGTGCGAGAGGATGCATCCCGCAGGCTAGTCGAGTAAAAACACGTGGGAGAGGATGCATCCCGCAGGCTAGTCGAGTAAAAACACGTGCGAGAGGATGCATCCCGCAGGCTAGTCGAGTAAAAACACGTGCGAGGGGATGCATCCCGCAGGCTAGTCGAGTAAAAACACGTGCGAGAGGATGCATCCCGCAGGCTAGTCGAGTAAAAACACGTGCGAGAGGGTGCATCCCGCAGGCTAGTCGAGTAAAAACACGTGCGAGAGGATGCATCCCGCAGGCTAGTCGAGCAAAAACACGTGCGAGAGGATGCATCCCGCAGGCTAGTCGAGTAAAAACACGTGCGAGAGGATGCATCCCGCAGGCTAGTCGAGTAAAAACACGTGCGAGAGGATGCATCCCGCAGGCTAGTCGAGTAAAAACACGTGCGAGAGGATGCATCCCGCAGGCTAGTCGAGTAATAACACGTGCGAGAGGATGCATCCCGCAGGCTAGTCGAGTAAAAACACGTGCGAGAGGATGCATCCCGCAGGCCAGTCGAGCAAAAACACGTGCGGGAGGATGCATCCCGCAGACTAGTCGAGCAAAAACACGTGCGAGAGGATGCATCCCGCAGGCTAGTCGAGCAAAAACACGTGCGAGAGGATGCATCCCGCAGGCTAGTCGAGTAAAAACACGTGCGAGAGGATGCATCCCGCAGGCTAGTCGAGTAAAAACACGTGCGAGAGGATGCATCCCGCAGGCCAGTCGAGCAAAAACACGTGCGGGAGGATGCATCCCGCAGGCCAGTCGAGCAAAAACACGTGCGGGAGGATGCATCCCGCAGGCCAGTCGAGCAAAAACACGTGCGAGAGGATGCATCCCGCAGGCTAGTCGAGCAAAAACACGTGCGAGAGGATACATCCCGCAGGCCAGTCGAGCAAAAACACGTGCGAGAGGATGCATCCCGCAGGCTAGTCGAGCAAAAAGACGTGCGAGAGGATGCATCCCGCAGGCTAGTCGAGCAAAAACACGTGAGAGATGATGCATCCCGCAGGCCAGTCGAGCAAAAACACGTGCGAGACTATGCATCCCGCAGGCCAGTCGAGCAAAAACTCGTGCGAGAGGATGCATCCCGCAGGCTAGTCGAGCAAAAACACGTGCGAGAGGATGCATCCCGCAGGCTAGTCGAGCAAAAACACGTGCGAGAGGATGCATCCCGCAGGCTAGTCGAGCAAAAACACGTGCGAGAGGATGCATCCCGCAGGCTAGTCGAGTAAAAACACGTGCGAGAGGATGCATCCCGCAGGCTAGTCGAGTAAAAACAAGTGCGAGAGGCTGCATCCCGCAGGCTAGTCGAGTAAAAACACGTGCGAGAGGATGCATCCCGCAGGCTAGTCGAGTAAAAACACGTGCGAGAGGATGCATCCCGCAGGCTAGTCGAGTAACAACACGTGCGAGAGGATGCATCCCGCAGGCTAGTCGAGTAAAAACACGTGCGAGAGGATGCATCCCGCAGGCTAGTCGAGCAAAAACACGTGCGAGAGGATGCGTCCCGCAGGCCAGTCGAGCAAAAACACGTGCGGGAGGATGCATCCCACAGGCTAGTCGAGTAAAAACACGTGCGAGAGGATGCATCCCGCAGGCTAGTCGAGTAACAACACGTGCGAGAGGATGCATCCCGCAGGCTAGTCGAGTAAAAACACGTGAGAGATGATGCATCCCGCAGGCCAGTCGAGCAAAAACACGTGCGAGACTATGCATCCCGCAGGCTAGTCGAGTAAAAACACGTGAGAGATGATGCATCCCGCAGGCCAGTCGAGCAAAAACACGTGCGAGACTATGCATCCCGCAGGCCAGTCGAGCAAAAACTCGTGCGAGAGGATGCATCCCGCAGGCTAGTCGAGTAAAAACACGTGCTAGAGGATGCATCCCGCAGGCTAGTCGAGCAAAAACACGTGCGAGAGGATGCATCCCGCAGGCTAGTCGAGCAAAAACACGTGCGAGAGGATGCGTCCCGCAGGCCAGTCGAGCAAAAACACGTGCGGGAGGATGCATCCCACAGGCCAGTCGAGCAAAAACACGTGCGAGAGGATGCATCCCGCAGGCCAGTCGAGCAAAAACACGTGCGAGACGATGCATCCCGCAGGCCAGTCGAGCAAAAACACGTGCGAGAGGATGCATCCCGCAGGCTAGTCGAGCAAAAACACGTGCGAGAGGATGCATCCCGCAGGCTAGTCGAGCAAAAACACGTGCGAGAGGATGCATCCCGCAGGCTAGTCGAGTAAAAACACGTGCGAGAGGATGCATCCCGCAGGCTAGTCGAGTAAAAACACGTGCGAGAGGATGCATCCCGCAGGCTAGTCGAGTAAAAACACGTGCGAGAGGATGCATCCCGCAGGCTAGTCGAGTAATAACACGTGCGAGAGGATGCATCCCGCAGGCTAGTCGAGTAAAAACACGTGCGAGAGGATGCATCCCGCAGGCCAGTCGAGCAAAAACACGTGCGGGAGGATGCATCCCGCAGGCTAGTCGAGGGAAAACACGTGCGAGAGGATGCATCCCGCAGGCTAGTCGAGCAAAAACACGTGCGAGAGGATGCATCCCGCAGGCTAGTCGAGTAAAAACACGTGCGAGAGGATGCATCCCGCAGGCTAGTCGAGTAAAAACACGTGCGAGAGGATGCATCCCGCAGGCCAGTCGAGCAAAAACACGTGCGGGAGGATGCATCCCGCAGGCCAGTCGAGCAAAAACACGTGCGGGAGGATGCATCCCGCAGGCCAGTCGAGCAAAAACACGTGCGAGAGGATGCATCCCGCAGGCTAGTCGAGCAAAAACACGTGCGAGAGGATGCATCCCGCAGGCCAGTCGAGCAAAAACACGTGCGAGAGGATGCATCCCGCAGGCTAGTCGAGCAAAAAGACGTGCGAGAGGATGCATCCCGCAGGCTAGTCGAGCAAAAACACGTGAGAGATGATGCATCCCGCAGGCCAGTCGAGCAAAAACACGTGCGAGACTATGCATCCCGCAGGCCAGTCGAGCAAAAACTCGTGCGAGAGGATGCATCCCGCAGGCTAGTCGAGCAAAAACACGTGCGAGAGGATGCATCCCGCAGGCTAGTCGAGCAAAAACACGTGCGAGAGGATGCATCCCGCAGGCTAGTCGAGCAAAAACACGTGCGAGAGGATGCATCCCGCAGGCTAGTCGAGTAAAAACACGTGCGAGAGGATGCATCCCGCAGGCTAGTCGAGTAAAAACAAGTGCGAGAGGCTGCATCCCGCAGGCTAGTCGAGTAAAAACACGTGCGAGAGGATGCATCCCGCAGGCTAGTCAAGTAAAAACACGTGCGAGAGGATGCATCCCGCAGGCTAGTCGAGTAAAAACACGTGCGAGAGGATGCATCCCGCAGGCTAGTCGAGCAAAAACACGTGCGAGAGAATGCAGCCCGCAGGCTAGTCGAGTAAAAACAAGTGCGAGAGGCTGCATCCCGCAGGCTAGTCGAGCAAAAACACGTGCGAGAGGATGCATCCCGCAGGCTAGTCGAGTAAAAACACGTGCGAGAGGATGCATCCCGCAGGCTAGTCGAGCAAAAACGCGTGCGAGAGGATGCATACCGCAGGCTAGACGAGCAAAAACACGTGCGAGAGGATGCATCCCGCAGGCTAGACGAGTAAAAACACGTGCGAGTGGATGCATCCCGCAGGCTAGTCGAGTAAAAACACGTGCTGGAGGATGCATCCCGCAGGCTATTCGAGTAAAAACACGTGCAAGAGGATGCATCCCGCAGGCCAGTCGAGCAAAAACACGTGCGAGACGATGCGTCCCGCAGGCCAGTCGAGCAAAAACACGTGCGAGAGGATGCATCCCGCAGGCTAGTCGAGTAAAAACACGTGCGAGAGGATGCATCCCGCAGGCTAGACGAGTAAAAACACGTGCGAGAGGATGCATCCCGCAGGCTAGACGAGTAAAAACACGTGCGAGTGGATGCATCCCGCAGGCTAGTCGAGTAAAAACACGTGCGAGAGGATGCATCCCGCAGGCTAGTCGAGTAAAAACACGTGGGAGAGGATGCATCCCGCAGGCTAGTCGAGTAAAAACACGTGCGAGAGGATGCATCCCGCAGGCTAGTCGAGTAAAAACACGTGCGAGGGGATGCATCCCGCAGGCTAGTCGAGTAAAAACACGTGCGAGAGGATGCATCCCGCAGGCTAGTCGAGTAAAAACACGTGCGAGAGGGTGCATCCCGCAGGCTAGTCGAGTAAAAACACGTGCGAGAGGATGCATCCCGCAGGCTAGTCGAGCAAAAACACGTGCGAGAGGATGCATCCCGCAGGCTAGTCGAGTAAAAACACGTGCGAGAGGATGCATCCCGCAGGCTAGTCGAGTAAAAACACGTGCGAGAGGATGCATCCCGCAGGCTAGTCGAGTAAAAACACGTGCGAGAGGATGCATCCCGCAGGCTAGTCGAGTAATAACACGTGCGAGAGGATGCATCCCGCAGGCTAGTCGAGTAAAAACACGTGCGAGAGGATGCATCCCGCAGGCCAGTCGAGCAAAAACACGTGCGGGAGGATGCATCCCGCAGACTAGTCGAGCAAAAACACGTGCGAGAGGATGCATCCCGCAGGCTAGTCGAGCAAAAACACGTGCGAGAGGATGCATCCCGCAGGCTAGTCGAGTAAAAACACGTGCGAGAGGATGCATCCCGCAGGCTAGTCGAGTAAAAACACGTGCGAGAGGATGCATCCCGCAGGCCAGTCGAGCAAAAACACGTGCGGGAGGATGCATCCCGCAGGCCAGTCGAGCAAAAACACGTGCGGGAGGATGCATCCCGCAGGCCAGTCGAGCAAAAACACGTGCGAGAGGATGCATCCCGCAGGCTAGTCGAGCAAAAACACGTGCGAGAGGATACATCCCGCAGGCCAGTCGAGCAAAAACACGTGCGAGAGGATGCATCCCGCAGGCTAGTCGAGCAAAAAGACGTGCGAGAGGATGCATCCCGCAGGCTAGTCGAGCAAAAACACGTGAGAGATGATGCATCCCGCAGGCCAGTCGAGCAAAAACACGTGCGAGACTATGCATCCCGCAGGCCAGTCGAGCAAAAACTCGTGCGAGAGGATGCATCCCGCAGGCTAGTCGAGCAAAAACACGTGCGAGAGGATGCATCCCGCAGGCTAGTCGAGCAAAAACACGTGCGAGAGGATGCATCCCGCAGGCTAGTCGAGCAAAAACACGTGCGAGAGGATGCATCCCGCAGGCTAGTCGAGTAAAAACACGTGCGAGAGGATGCATCCCGCAGGCTAGTCGAGTAAAAACAAGTGCGAGAGGCTGCATCCCGCAGGCTAGTCGAGTAAAAACACGTGCGAGAGGATGCATCCCGCAGGCTAGTCGAGTAAAAACACGTGCGAGAGGATGCATCCCGCAGGCTAGTCGAGTAAAAACACGTGCGAGAGGATGCATCCCGCAGGCTAGTCGAGCAAAAACACGTGCGAGAGAATGCATCCCGCAGGCTAGTCGAGTAAAAACAAGTGCGAGAGGCTGCATCCCGCAGGCTAGTCGAGTAAAAACACGTGCGAGAGGATGCATCCCGCAGGCTAGTCGAGTAAAAACACGTGCGAGAGGATGCATCCCGCAGGCTAGTCGAGCAAAAACACGTGCGAGAGGATGCATCCCGCAGGCTAGACGAGCAAAAACACGTGCGAGAGGATGCATCCCGCAGGCTAGACGAGTAAAAACACGTGCGAGTGGATGCATCCCGCAGGCTAGTCGAGTAAAAACACGTGCTGGAGGATGCATCCCGCAGGCTAGTCGAGTAAAAACACGTGCAAGAGGATGCATCCCGCAGGCCAGTCGAGCAAAAACACGTGCGAGACGATGCGTCCCGCAGGCCAGTCGAGCAAAAACACGTGCGAGAGGATGCATCCCGCAGGCTAGTCGAGTAAAAACACGTGCGAGAGGATGCATCCCGCAGGCTAGACGAGTAAAAACACGTGCGAGAGGATGCATCCCGCAGGCTAGACGAGTAAAAACACGTGCGAGTGGATGCATCCCGCAGGCTAGTCGAGTAAAAACACGTGCGAGAGGATGCATCCCGCAGGCTAGTCGAGTAAAAACACGTGGGAGAGGATGCATCCCGCAGGCTAGTCGAGTAAAAACACGTGCGAGAGGATGCATCCCGCAGGCTAGTCGAGTAAAAACACGTGCGAGGGGATGCATCCCGCAGGCTAGTCGAGTAAAAACACGTGCGAGAGGATGCATTCCGCAGGCTAGTCGAGTAAAAACACGTGCGAGAGGGTGCATCCCGCAGGCTAGTCGAGTAAAAACACGTGCGAGAGGATGCATCCCGCAGGCTAGTCGAGTAAAAACACGTGCGAGAGGATGCACCCCCAGGCTAGTCCAGCAAAAACACGTGCGAGAGGATGCATCCCGCAGGCCAGTCGAGCAAAAACACGTGCGAGACGATGCGTCCCGCAGGACAGTCGAGCAAAATCACGTGCGGGAGGATGCATCCCGCTAGCCAGTCGAGCAAAAACACGTGCGAGACGATGCATCCCGCAGGCCAGTCGAGCAAAAACACGTGCGAGACGATGCATCCCGCAGCCTAGTCGAGTAAAAACACGTGCGAGAGGATGCATCCCGCAGGCTAGTCGAGTAAAAACACGTGCGAGAGGATGCATCCCGCAGGCTAGTCGAGCAAAAACACGTCCGAGAGGATGCATCCCGCAGGCTAGTCGAGCAAAAACACGTGCGAGAGGATGCATCCCGCAGGCTAGTCGAGCAAAAACACGTGCGAGAGGATGCATCCCGCAGGCTAGTCGAGTAAAAACACGTGCGAGAGGATGCATCCCGCAGGCTAGTCGAGTAAAAACAAGTGCGAGAGGCTGCATCCCGCAGGCTAGTCGAGTAAAAACACGTGCGAGAGGATGCATCCCGCAGCCTAGTCGAGTAAAAACACGTGCGAGAGGATGCATCCCGCAGGCTAGTCGAGTAAAAACACGTGCGAGAGGATGCATCCCGCAGGCTAGTCGAGCAAAAACACGTGCGAGAGGATGCATCCCGCAGGCTAGTCGAGCAAAAACACGTGCGAGAGGATGCATCCCGCAGCCTAGTCGAGCAAAAACACGTGCGAGAGGATGCATCCCGCAGGCCAGTCGAGCAAAAACACGTGCGAGAGGATGCATCCCGCAGGCTAGTCGAGTAAAAACACGTGCGAGAGGATGCATCCCGCAGGCTAGTCGAGTAACAACACGTGCGAGAGGATGCATCCCGCAGGCTAGTCGAGCAAAAACACGTGCGAGAGGATGCGTCCCGCAGGCCAGTCGAGCAAAAACACGTGCGGGAGGATGCATCCCACAGGCCAGTCGAGCAAAAAGACGTGCGAGAGGATGCATCCCGCAGGCTAGTCGATCAAAAACACGTGCGAGAGGATGCATCCCGCAGGCCAGTCGAGCAAAAACACGTGCGAGACTATGCATCCCGCAGGCCAGTCGAGCAAAAACTCGTGCGAGAGGATGCAACCCGCAGGCTAGTCGAGCAAAAACACGTGCGAGAGGATGCATCCCGCAGGCTAGTCGACCAAAAACACGTGCGAGAGGATGCATCCCGCAGGCTAGTCGAGCAAAAACACGTGGGAGAGGATGCATCCCGCAGGCTAGTCGAGTAAAAACACGTGCGAGAGGATGCATCCCGCAGGCTAGTCGAGTAAAAACAAGTGCGAGAGGCTGCATCCCGCAGGCTAGTCGAGTAAAAACACGTGCGAGAGGATGCATCCCGCAGGCTA
Source organism: Lasioglossum baleicum (assembly GCF_051020765.1). NCBI lineage: Eukaryota > Metazoa > Arthropoda > Insecta > Hymenoptera > Halictidae > Lasioglossum > Lasioglossum baleicum. The sequence goes on along the minus strand of NW_027469840.1, from coordinate 16,587 downwards.
GTCAAGTAAAAACACGTGCGAGAGGATGCATCCCGCAGGCTAGTCGAGTAAAAACACGTGCGAGAGGATGCATCCCGCAGGCTAGTCGAGCAAAAACACGTGCGAGAGAATGCATCCCGCAGGCTAGTCGAGTAAAAACAAGTGCGAGAGGCTGCATCCCGCAGGCTAGTCGAGTAAAAACACGTGCGAGAGGATGCATCCCGCAGGCTAGTCGAGTAAAAACACGTGCGAGAGGATGCATCCCGCAGGCTAGTCGAGCAAAAACGCGTGCGAGAGGATGCATACCGCAGGCTAGACGAGCAAAAACACGTGCGAGAGGATGCATCCCGCAGGCTAGACGAGTAAAAACACGTGCGAGTGGATGCATCCCGCAGGCTAGTCGAGTAAAAACACGTGCTGGAGGATGCATCCCGCAGGCTAGTCGAGTAAAAACACGTGCAAGAGGATGCATCCCGCAGGCCAGTCGAGCAAAAACACGTGCGAGACGATGCGTCCCGCAGGCCAGTCGAGCAAAAACACGTGCGAGAGGATGCATCCCGCAGGCTAGTCGAGTAAAAACACGTGCGAGAGGATGCATCCCGCAGGCTAGTCGAGTAAAAACACGTGCGAGAGGATGCACCCCCAGGCTAGTCCAGCAAAAACACGTGCGAGAGGATGCATCCCGCAGGCCAGTCGAGCAAAAACACGTGCGAGACGATGCGTCCCGCAGGACAGTCGAGCAAAATCAAGGTGCGGGAGGATGCATCCCGCTAGCCAGTCGAGCAAAAACACGTGCGAGACGATGCATCCCGCAGGCCAGTCGAGCAAAAACACGTGCGAGACGATGCATCCCGCAGCCTAGTCGAGTAAAAACACGTGCGAGAGGATGCATCCCGCAGGCTAGTCGAGTAAAAACACGTGCGAGAGGATGCATCCCGCAGGCTAGTCGAGCAAAAACACGTCCGAGAGGATGCATCCCGCAGGCTAGTCGAGCAAAAACACGTGCGAGAGGATGCATCCCGCAGGCTAGTCGAGCAAAAACACGTGCGAGAGGATGCATCCCGCAGGCTAGTCGAGTAAAAACACGTGCGAGAGGATGCATCCCGCAGGCTAGTCGAGTAAAAACAAGTGCGAGAGGCTGCATCCCGCAGGCTAGTCGAGTAAAAACACGTGCGAGAGGATGCATCCCGCAGCCTAGTCGAGTAAAAACACGTGCGAGAGGATGCATCCCGCAGGCTAGTCGAGTAAAAACACGTGCGAGAGGATGCATCCCGCAGGCTAGTCGAGCAAAAACACGTGCGAGAGGATGCATCCCGCAGGCTAGTCGAGCAAAAACACGTGCGAGAGGATGCATCCCGCAGCCTAGTCGAGCAAAAACACGTGCGAGAGGATGCATCCCGCAGGCCAGTCGAGCAAAAACACGTGCGAGAGGATGCATCCCGCAGGCTAGTCGAGTAAAAACACGTGCGAGAGGATGCATCCCGCAGGCTAGTCGAGTAACAACACGTGCGAGAGGATGCATCCCGCAGGCTAGTCGAGCAAAAACACGTGCGAGAGGATGCGTCCCGCAGGCCAGTCGAGCAAAAACACGTGCGGGAGGATGCATCCCACAGGCCAGTCGAGCAAAAAGACGTGCGAGAGGATGCATCCCGCAGGCTAGTCGATCAAAAACACGTGCGAGAGGATGCATCCCGCAGGCCAGTCGAGCAAAAACACGTGCGAGACTATGCATCCCGCAGGCCAGTCGAGCAAAAACTCGTGCGAGAGGATGCAACCCGCAGGCTAGTCGAGCAAAAACACGTGCGAGAGGATGCATCCCGCAGGCTAGTCGACCAAAAACACGTGCGAGAGGATGCATCCCGCAGGCTAGTCGAGCAAAAACACGTGGGAGAGGATGCATCCCGCAGGCTAGTCGAGTAAAAACACGTGCGAGAGGATGCATCCCGCAGGCTAGTCGAGTAAAAACAAGTGCGAGAGGCTGCATCCCGCAGGCTAGTCGAGTAAAAACACGTGCGAGAGGATGCATCCCGCAGGCTAGTCAAGTAAAAACACGTGCGAGAGGATGCATCCCGCAGGCTAGTCGAGTAAAAACACGTGCGAGAGGATGCATCCCGCAGGCTAGTCGAGCAAAAACACGTGCGAGAGAATGCATCCCGCAGGCTAGTCGAGTAAAAACAAGTGCGAGAGGCTGCATCCCGCAGGCTAGTCGAGTAAAAACACGTGCGAGAGGATGCATCCCGCAGGCTAGTCGAGTAAAAACACGTGCGAGAGGATGCATCCCGCAGGCTAGTCGAGCAAAAACGCGTGCGAGAGGATGCATACCGCAGGCTAGACGAGCAAAAACACGTGCGAGAGGATGCATCCCGCAGGCTAGACGAGTAAAAACACGTGCGAGTGGATGCATCCCGCAGGCTAGTCGAGTAAAAACACGTGCTGGAGGATGCATCCCGCAGGCTAGTCGAGTAAAAACACGTGCAAGAGGATGCATCCCGCAGGCCAGTCGAGCAAAAACACGTGCGAGACGATGCGTCCCGCAGGCCAGTCGAGCAAAAACACGTGCGAGAGGATGCATCCCGCAGGCTAGTCGAGTAAAAACACGTGCGAGAGGATGCATCCCGCAGGCTAGACGAGTAAAAACACGTGCGAGAGGATGCATCCCGCAGGCTAGACGAGTAAAAACACGTGCGAGTGGATGCATCCCGCAGGCTAGTCGAGTAAAAACACGTGCGAGAGGATGCATCCCGCAGGCTAGTCGAGTAAAAACACGTGGGGGAGGATGCATCCCGCAGGCTAGTCGAGTAAAAACACGTGCGAGAGGATGCATCCCGCAGGCTAGTCGAGTAAAAACACGTGCGAGGGGATGCATCCCGCAGGCTAGTCGAGTAAAAACACGTGCGAGAGGATGCATCCCGCAGGCTAGTCGAGTAAAAACACGTGCGAGAGGGTGCATCCCGCAGGCTAGTCGAGTAAAAACACGTGCGAGAGGATGCATCCCGCAGGCTAGTCGAGCAAAAACACGTGCGAGAGGATGCATCCCGCAGGCTAGTCGAGTAAAAACACGTGCGAGAGGATGCATCCCGCAGGCTAGTCGAGTAAAAACACGTGCGAGAGGATGCATCCCGCAGGCTAGTCGAGTAAAAACACGTGCGAGAGGATGCATCCCGCAGGCTAGTCGAGGAATAACACGTGCGAGAGGATGCATCCCGCAGGCTAGTCGAGTAAAAACACGTGCGAGAGGATGCATCCCGCAGGCCAGTCGAGCAAAAACACGTGCGGGAGGATGCATCCCGCAGGCTAGTCGAGCAAAAACACGTGCGAGAGGATGCATCCCGCAGGCTAGTCGAGCAAAAACACGTGCGAGAGGATGCATCCCGCAGGCTAGTCGAGTAAAAACACGTGCGAGAGGATGCATCCCGCAGGCTAGTCGAGTAAAAACACGTGCGAGAGGATGCATCCCGCAGGCCAGTCGAGCAAAAACACGTGCGGGAGGATGCATCCCGCAGGCCAGTCGAGCAAAAACACGTGCGGGAGGATGCATCCCGCAGGCCAGTCGAGCAAAAACACGTGCGAGAGGATGCATCCCGCAGGCTAGTCGAGCAAAAACACGTGCGAGAGGATGCATCCCGCAGGCCAGTCGAGCAAAAACACGTGCGAGAGGATGCATCCCGCAGGCTAGTCGAGCAAAAAGACGTGCGAGAGGATGTATCCCGCAGGCTAGTCGAGCAAAAACACGTGAGAGATGATGCATCCCGCAGGCCAGTCGAGCAAAAACACGTGCGAGACTATGCATCCCGCAGGCCAGTCGAGCAAAAACTCGTGCGAGAGGATGCATCCCGCAGGCTAGTCGAGCAAAAACACGTGCGAGAGGATGCATCCCGCAGGCTAGTCGAGCAAAAACACGTGCGAGAGGATGCATCCCGCAGGCTAGTCGAGCAAAAACACGTGCGAGAGGATGCATCCCGCAGGCTAGTCGAGTAAAAACACGTGCGAGAGGATGCATCCCGCAGGCTAGTCGAGTAAAAACAAGTGCGAGAGGCTGCATCCCGCAGGCTAGTCGAGTAAAAACACGTGCGAGAGGATGCATCCCGCAGGCTAGTCGAGTAAAAACACGTGCGAGAGGATGCATCCCGCAGGCTAGTCGAGTAAAAACACGTGCGAGAGGATGCATCCCGCAGGCTAGTCGAGCAAAAACACGTGCGAGAGAATGCATCCCGCAGGCTAGTCGAGTAAAAACAAGTGCGAGAGGCTGCATCCCGCAGGCTAGTCGAGTAAAAACACGTGCGAGAGGATGCATCCCGCAGGCTAGTCGAGTAAAAACACGTGCGAGAGGATGCATCCCGCAGGCTAGTCGAGCAAAAACACGTGCGAGAGGATGCATCCCGCAGGCTAGACGAGCAAAAACACGTGCGAGAGGATGCATCCCGCAGGCTAGACGAGTAAAAACACGTGCGAGTGGATGCATCCCGCAGGCTAGTCGAGTAAAAACACGTGCTGGAGGATGCATCCCGCAGGCTAGTCGAGTAAAAACACGTGCAAGAGGATGCATCCCGCAGGCCAGTCGAGCAAAAACACGTGCGAGACGATGCGTCCCGCAGGCCAGTCGAGCAAAAACACGTGCGAGAGGATGCATCCCGCAGGCTAGTCGAGTAAAAACACGTGCGAGAGGATGCATCCCGCAGGCTAGACGAGTAAAAACTGTGACGTGGCAGATTTAGCCTACGTCACTCCGAACCTTAGACGAAGGACCGGGTCACCGAAAAAGCGGTACAATAACGAAGCGGCTATAACGAGCGCTCTCCCTGGGACATCCGAACGCCCGAAGAATAGAATTATCGCCTTTGAATGTCGCGCCGCCGGGCGCGACAAGAGTTTTCAGGAACCACCGAAATCGGCGAGGAGCCCGATACCTGTCTCCGGCCGCCGATTGGCGGAAGGCCGCAAACGAAGACGCTCGGAACACCAATCACAGGGCGCCGCTGGCGAGGAAGACGGCGAGGATTGGACCGAGCCCGGATCTGTCAACCCGGAGAAAGCGGCGAGGCTGTTAAACATAAGGACGATCAGCAGTCCACCCTCGTCGACGTCTCATCCGGAAAATGCCATGAGAGCTACACCGGAACGGCTCGGATCCATGGATGCCGACTTACCGCCTTATATCGGCCGGGCTTCGGAAAATAGAAAATACCGAAGGCCCGGGCCGACATGTCATCGAGTCGTCCCTGCGCCCAGAAACAACGTGATTGGCCCGAGCGTCGCCGAAGACGAGAGTGGGGGGAAAACTCACTTCCGCGTTCCGAACCATCTCGAACTGGGCCACTGGGTCGAAGGACTGTTAACGAGTAACACGTGCGACATTGAGACCGCGATATTATCGAAGTACTTTGCGACCGCCGCCATAGCAGCGTATTTGGTAAGTGCCAGTCAGGCTTCTCTACGATATATTTTGTGACCAGTTCGTGTTGGTTCGGGGACGTTATTCGAGTTCGCGAAGGTTCATACCGCGGTGTACCGTGTGTTCCCCGCGTTTATCGTTGTCAAGGAGTCGCTCTCCTAAGCGGTTCGCGAGGCCACGGACCGTGTGGCGCCGGATTCTCGTGCACGAGTTATTCGGGACCCACGATAAACGTCCGGTAATTCTTTGGGTGGCCCTCGGATTGTTCCTCGGGAGGATAACGCGTCGTATTCGTTTCGTGTCGTTCACCGCTCGCACGTTTCGCCCAGTCTCGAATTAGGAACGCGTACGTCACCGGAGCTCGGTCGAATTCGTGCCCTCGTGGCTTGTAAATTCACGCGAAGTCCTGTGACGACCGAGCTCGACGCGATAGAAGTTATTCCGCGCGATCGGCCGAACAGCCGCCGTCACTTTCGTGTTCGCGCCGGCAAAGCTATTGACTACCGCCGGCAACGGCCGGCGGATTGTATGACCATCTCGTTTTAATAAACGACTATATTTTGCCCGAGATCTACAGAGTAGCTTCATTTACCGTGAGAAACGTTCTCGTCGCGGGGAATGCCCCGTTCCTTTCCTCACGTGGTTCCCTGAACCTGTTCGCGGCCGTCACCGGCCTAAACGATGTTCGCAGATTCGACGTCGTTTTGAGAACCGAACGAATCGTTCGAGAGTTTCGCGTGGTACGGTATAGTACCTGGCGCCCGTTCACTTCGTGTCCAAATTTGTCGTTCCGTTCGAATCTGCGAAGATCTTTTGTCTCGAGAGGACCACGTGTCGCGCGACCGAGCGTGGCCCGGTCGCAAGGCCATAATTTCTCGAAGGCGGTTATCTCTCGGTTCGCCGGGAAATAAACGCCGTGACAAATTGGCGCCCGAACATTGCGGAAATCTCGCCGTAAAAAGCGATTTGAGATAGGCTTTTTAAAAAAGAGACGCGTGAGGAAGTTCGAGGCTCTCACGGGAAAATTCTAATTTCGAAGGCGAAACGTGTGAATTTGAATCGGTCGAACGAAACGGTCGCGTAGTAGAGAAACACGACCCGTCCTTGAGCGGTACTTTCTTTGTCTCGCTCGAACCAACGAACCAGCACCTCGTAAACACAGCAACGGGCTGTTGAAAAGATATTACGGTGTCACGTCGTATTTACAACAGCCTGTTCCCTGTTCAAGGTCTTCTACGAGGGTCTTTGTTCATTATATTTTCGAATTTCGTGTGCCATTCCGCCGTTACAATATACCGGGTGTACAAAATTTATTTTCAGGATTCAGGGTCAGAAAAGGAAACGTGATCGCGCGTACTCTCGACGCAATTGCACACAGTGTACTAATAATAATAGTAATAATTTCGGTAATTTCATTTTGTTCCGTCTGGATAACATTATTGATTCCAATTTCAATCCATTATTTAATAAATATTAACGGACCTTCGGGTAATCTGTTGCTGATATTAGTAGTGTAACTCTAGGTTGACAAATTGGCATTAGTCGACGTTGGCCATAGTACAGATAAAATAATTAAAGTTGATACAAGACTAAACAAAATCAAAAACTAATAGAAAATTTACGTTATTCAATCAATACCGATCACGCTTCCTTCGCAGTCTGATTTTTTTTTTATTATTTCATTGAAAAAAAAAAATTTTTTTTATTATATACTGTGCATATTTACTGTGTTTATATAATTGTGTTTGGACCTCGTTATTGGCGGAGGGGTAACGCTTGACTTCGAGGGAGAGGGACACACCACCGAGTGTGACCCGCCCGAGAATCGAGAGTTTCGCCCCGTAATCCCCAATACGAGGGACAATTTATAAATTGTTTATTGTGGGTAATACCGCTACGGGATTAGGATTGCCCCTAGAGGTGGTCCACCCGTAGAGGGCCACAATACCATAATACATTTTTTTTATATATTGTTCCCCTATTGTATACCATTCCGCCTTCCTCAATATTCACCCACTTCTGATATTTATATATTGAATTTACTGTCATAATTTGTGCAAACTTGTTTTTCGGAATGGCACACGTTTGTTTAATTACAAATATTTGAAATTTACAATAGTGAGAAGTTCTCGGTCGCGGGGAAGGTATCGCATACAGCGTAATCCACCCGCGGCTGCGATATTCTCGGATAAAGTGGTTTCGTAATTATATTTTGATTATGTTCATGCTGTTTCCCAAAAATTAATCCCACATGCAAACGGTTTTTTTTTTATAAAATTTTTTTTGTGTTATACATGTGGTGGAGGAAGTTGGTTTGTTGTCCGTATATCGTCCGTAGTCTAGACGAATATAACCCATTTGCGATTGAACTCTAGAGAGTTTAACAAGTAATTAAAATTTTCGGACCCCTTTTATGAAATATTTTGGTGAAACGACTAGCGCTAGTCGGAAATAAAGAGATTTGCGGGATCCTAGTAGTAGATACTTTGCGAGCTTTGTTTTTCGGAAATTAGCGAACAATTTGCGGAAAAATAATGGTCACCTCTTAGCGAGTTTCTTGTGGAAATTTGGCGAATAATTTGCGAAAATCTACCGGTAGTATCTTAGCGACCGCGCAGTAATACTGTCGACGGGCAGGTGCGTGGGAAATTGACGAAAAGGGTCCGATTTAGTGTTTTGATTGGGTTGTTGTTTTCCCCTTTTGGCGCGATAGAGAGAACGAGAAAGGGCTGGGGGAAAGGCAGTAAGTAGAGGTAAAGTCGGAATTCGTGTCGGTAAAAGGAAAATTTGCGTCGTAATAATTACGAGAAAAATTAGCGATACGAAAAAGAAAACGCACCCTCTCTGTCTAAAACGTGATATATCGGGAATAATTCCATTTCGGGTCATACGGCCGCGGTTACAGAAACTCTGTTTCGAATTGGGTGTCGAGGTTCACGAATCAAAATGAGAAGTTCGTTAAATTTACCGAAAAAGGAACATGGGGACGACGGCGGAGAATCGGACTACGGGGACGCGTTAGACCATATAACGGCCTTACGCATTAGTCAGAAAGAGGAAAATGAAGGCGGCGGCAGATCACCGCCCCGCGAATTTAGTTTGAGAGTCCCGCAGGATCAAAGGTGGAGACCTTGGTCTCCCGAACGACGCCGTAGTCCGGTACCAAGAATGCCGAGCACGAACCCCGAATCCCGTGCGAATCCCGAATCACGCGACGACCCCGACGCGGAAGTGCCACGCGGAGCGAGACCCCGAGAGTTAAATTATAGAGGAACCCCCATCGCCGAAATAATTAGGCGATGGAGGCTAAAATTCTCCGGTGAAGAGGGAGAGGACCCAGAAGAATTTCTAGAGGACCTCGAACACCAGAAACGGTATCACGGCATCGACGATATAGAATTGATCGACTGCGTAGCAGTTTGTTTCGGGGGAACAGCAAAGCGTTGGCACAAACGCAAGGGAAGTCGTTGTAGGAGTTGGGCGGAATTCGCGACCGCGTTTCGAGAATTTTTCGGGGACCCCGAATACCAATTCAACCTGGAACGGAACATTAGAGAACGATTCCAGGATGAGACAGAGCCCGTCCGCGAGTACATAATGGCCATGACCACGATGTTCGATAAATTACAGCCGCGGTGGACAGAGGAGAGAATGGCAAGGATATTGTATGAAGGCGCGAAATTATCGTTGCGACAAACGATAGCAAGAGAGTCGTTAAACACGGTCGATGACGCGTCAGATAAGTTAGTGGAGGCGGACCGGGTCGAAGAGCGTAGAAAACGGGGGAATCCTAAACCATCGGAAATGGTGCACCCCGGGTTAGCATTCGATCCCAGTAGACGTCTACGCGTAAAAGCACCCGGAAGGGGTAAGTCTGTCACTTTTGGGTACGCGAACGCGATATCCTCCGCTAGCGGGGGAGAAAGTGACGAGTCGGGCGGTCGACTCTCCCGACCCTTCCGTAGAGAATCTCGAACCGGATCAGCACTTCGCAAACCTCGGGAGTCGGGGGCAGGTAAACAACTGTCGTCGACGCCGGGGGGACACGACAGATACCGACCCGGGAACAGATCACGTAGCTCATCCCGCGAACCCCCAGCTCGTACACCGAAGGAGACTGCAGCCGTGGCGGTGCAACAATGGCCGCGACGCGATAAACCGCGTGCTACCGGGAGGTACCAGCATCAATGTTGGAATTGTCGTAAGACTGGCCACCTGTCCCGAGACTGCCGCGAAGAACTGCGGCTGCACTGCTACGGATGCGGAGCGGAGGGGGTTACAATAAATCGCTGCCGAAGGTGCAGTAAACGGTCGGGAAACGAGGGGGGAAGTCGATCGAGGGGTCAGGAGAGACTTCACCCGAATTAATATCGGCCCGCGTAATTGTAAATGGGGATGTATACCGGCCGCCGCTACTGACCGTCGACGCGTACATCGGCAATTTCGTGACCCGCGCTTTAATAGACTCGGGCTCGTCGCTGACCTTTGTGAGCCGAGAAACCCTCGAGAACGTCGAGGATAGAATTATCGAAATTAGAACAACAGATAAACCTTGCTATTTCCTCCTCGCCACCGGCGCAGTAGATCGAGCAATCGAGGAGGCACGTTTTTCGTTAAGAATAGGCAGAGAGAAACGCGATATATTTGCGCGAGTCCTGGACAATCTGGTGACACCCCTGCTATTAGGAACCGATTCAATCGCGAAGTTCGGCATAGTAGCCGAATACCACAATTCAGTGTGGTATTTTGCGAAACGGCCAAATGAGAAATTCCCTTTCGAGAATACTAACCCCGACACCGTATGTTGTGGTCTACAAACGATGGAGGAAGCCGAAAAACGGCAATTAAAAGAGTTTCTCGAGACCACGTTACCGGAATTTAACGATATGACCGGAATGACGAACTTGACTAGCCACAGAATCGATGTGGGCGACCATCCTCCGATTAAACAGCGATACTATGCCGTCTCCCCGAAAGTACAGGAGGCCATATATAAGGAAGTAGATAAGCTACTGGCCGACGGAATAATAGAGCCATCGCAAAGTGGTTGGTCAAGTCCGATCGTGATGGTTAAGAAACCCAACGGTAAATACCGTTTTTGTCTCGATTTCCGAAAAGTTAACGAGGTCTCGAAGAAAGATGCGTATCCGTTACCGCTCATGACGCAAATCCTAGACAAGTTACGGGCCGCGAAATATATCTCGACCATCGACCTCAGTCAAGCGTATTTCCAAATTCCGTTAGAGGAAGGAAGCCGCGAAATAACAGCTTTTACGGTACCGGGAAAAGGTCTTTTCCATTTCCGCCGCATGCCGTATGGGCTGACAGGAGCACCCGCAACCTTTCAGCGATTATTGGACCGGTTAATAGGCCCAGAAATGGAGCCTCACGCGTTTTCGTATTTGGACGATATAATTATCGTCACTAAAACATTCAAAGAACATCTCGAATGGCTCAAGCGCGTATTAGATAGGATCAAAGAAGCCGGTCTAATGATAAATCCTGATAAGTGCGAGTTCTGCTGTCAAGAAGTTAGGTATTTGGGTTTCGTGGTGAGCCGAGAGGGATTAAAGGTGGACGCGGAGAAAATCCAACCCGTTTTATCGTATCCTCCGCCGAAAACGGTGAAGCAGGTGCGGCGTTTTCTCGGGATGGCCTCCTGGTACAGGAGATTCATTCCGGGATTCGCCACACTTGCCGAACCACTGAACCGTCTATTACGTAAAGATCGCGAATGGGAGTGGAAGGACGCCCAACAAAGCGCCTTCGAATCCTTACGGGACGCGATCGCTTCGGCACCTACCCTCTCGTGCCCAAATTTCGAAACCCCATTTACCCTGCAGACGGATGCGAGCACGGTAGGTTTAGGCGCGGTATTAACGCAAGAGGTCGATGAGGTCGAACGCGTAATAGCATTCGCGAGCAGATCACTCACATTACCGGAGCGAAAATATTCCGCTACAGAGCTCGAATGTCTCGCGATTGTCTGGGCAGTACAAAAATTTCGACCATATTTAGAAGGGTACGCATTTACGGTAATTACGGACCACAACAGTTTACGGTGGCTGAGAACTCTGAAAAACCCCACGGGTCGATTAGCGCGTTGGGCCCTGCAGCTGCAGGAATACGATTTCCAAGTAGTATATCGGCAGGGAGCCCTTAATAAAGTGCCAGATGCACTTTCGCGTATTTACGAGGGGGAGGGGGATACCGAAAGGGAAACTCATATCGCGGCCGCGGTTCGCCCAAAGTGGTACGAGGGAAAATTTGCGGAAGTCGAGAAAAATCCCGAGAAATTTCCGGACTGGGCAATTCGAGGCGGGGAGCTGTTTTGTCGAAGAACAGATCCGTTGATCGCGGAAACGCTGGTTCCGACGGGAACGAGTGGAAACTCGTAATCCCAGAGGAACGGAGAACCGAGATCCTGCAGGAGGCGCACGACAACCCACAGGCAGGGCATTTAGGGGTCGAAAAGACCTATCATCGTATCGCCACCCGCTACTACTGGCCAGGCATGTATAGAACGGCAGTAGAATACGTAAGACGCTGTAATACCTGTCAGCTCACGAAGGTGGAACAAACACTCCCACCGGGGTTGATGGGTCGGCGCAGAGTCGACATGCCCTGGACAGTAGTAGCTGCCGACATTATGGGTCCGTTCCCTCCGAGCAGGTCCGGCAACTCGTACCTTCTCGTTATGCAGGATCTGTTCACAAAGTGGATAGAGTGCACCCCGCTTCGACGTGCAACCGGTCCGAAAATAGCGGACGCCCTAGAAGGGTTAATTTTTTCGCGATGGGGGACCCCGGATGTCTTGTTGACGGACAATGGTACCGAGTTCGCGAACAAGACTCTGAGGGAACTTGCCGACGAATACGGCATTCGATTAAGTACCACCCCCCCGTACCACCCGCAAGCGAACCCAGTAGAGCGAGTGAATCGGATCCTGAAGACGATGATCGTCGCTTATATAGAGAGGGACCACCGAGATTGGGACTTGAATTTACCACAGTTTCGTTTTGCGTATAATACCGCGCACCATTCCGTTCTACAAGCCTCCCCAGCGTTTCTCAATTTCGGGCGAGAGCCGCGACCGGCAAAATGTGCGAGGGCTAACGTCGAGCCTCCGATCGACCTCGAGGTGACATCCAATGACAGCTGGAAGAAGCGGGTGTCGCAATTACCGACGCTGCGGCATTGGATGTTGGAAAACCTCGAGGACGCATATCGGAAACAATCGCACCATTATAATTTGCGACGGAGAAACCGAGAATTTAACGTAGGGGACAGGGTTATGAAACGACAGCGAATACTTTCGTCGGCCGCTAACCATTTTGCGGCGAAACTATCACCGAAATTTACTGGTCCGGTAATAATAACGAAAAAACTGTCACCGGGAGTCTATAACTTGGCCACCGAGGAGGGGAAGAACCTCGGCAAAGCGCACATATCGGACCTCAAACCATACTTCCCCACTCATACGGCGTACGATAAAAATTAACACCATAGCCTCTCTTTTCTCAATAGACTACCGAAGCCAACGGAAAAATGGATTCCGCGAAATCAACACTGGAATCGTTAGAGGAGAGACTACGGAGGCTGCACCCGTTACCGAGGGGCACCCGCGCGGCAACGGCGTCCATAACGTGTCGACCGCACGGACCCCCTCAACTGGCCCAGGAGCCATTATTGGACTTGCTGGGAGAAGCCCTGCCGTGGGGAGACTTACTGCGGCCAACGTCTCCACCGACAACTTCTGTGGCTACGGCCGCACTGCAGCTACGGCCGATACCGGAAGAGCCGCAGGAGCAAATGGAGGACAAGCAACCACCAACGGAAGAAGAGGAGGAGAAGAAGGTGGATCCGGAGGCGCAAAAAGCGTTGCAACCAACTTCCGAAAGCACCGAAATACCGAGACGCACCTTGGGACAGAAAATCACGGAGGAAGGAAGAAAAGGTACCCTGGGCCGAGGGATAGCAGCCCTAAAAGAAACAAAGTTGCTAATAGGGATTGCTAAACCAGGCCTGATAAAAGAACCAGTACCAAGACCAACCAAGGTAACGAGCCCGGTCGCAGCAGCAGTACCGAGGGTAGCAGGGGTAGCCAGACCCGGAGCCGTAGAGAGCACGGTAGAAGAGCGGATGGACAGAATCCGCCAGGAGCACCGTCAAAGGACGGAAGACGCGGTAGAAGAGCGAATCGCCAGAACCCTTCCCGGCAATCAGACGAGCCAACCGGTGCAAAGGGCAGGCCTAAATATACAGGCGCAAAATATGTTCGGCACATCGGTGAGGATTGACGCGCGGCCGACCAGGGGGGGAACCTCGACCGCACCACCCCGAAGAGGAAATGGTACGGCACCTAACGTCAACCGGGCGGCCCAGAACCCAGGACGACGTGAAGCAAATGTAATGCCAATACGGCAACGAGGCACACCGAAGAGGCGAGGGAGGCCAGGGCGACGAGGCGCGGAGGTAGAAGAAGGGTGCTGGCGATGCCACAAAATCGGGCACTGCCACTCGGAGTGCTTGGAGCCTCAAAAGTGGCAATACTGTTACCGATGTGGCCGCCCATACTATACGGTGGAAACGTGCCCAGAGTGCAGCGGCACGAGGTATGGTCGGTATTAAGGGGGCCAGATAACCAAGGACAGTCGGCAAGTTACCGCCGATAACGGGACCAATACCGAGGCCAAAGTTTTTTCGAAATGACTAAAAGACTGATTATTTTGTTTATCGGTCCCTCCCCCCTTCGATAGCAATATCGTTTATTTTAGTTCCAAGACTGAAGTTTCGGAGGGTGGGAGGGACACCAGTATTAATAGGCGCTAGAGGGGCGCAAATAAACGATTGTCGCCCTCATTGGTAGTTTTGTTATTTTAACCCTGATCCCTACGTCCCTCAGGGTTCAGCGGAACCCAACGTCAGCGAATCCGGTTTTCTCCCTTAGGTACCGGTCGTGTCATCAGGCTCCGCCCACATCAGGGAAAAACAACGATTTTAAGGATATATTCGTCTGGATTGGTGATGGGTAGAAGCGTGTATGTCTCTACTGTGTCCGTCCCTATGTAATGGAGGATCCGAGGAAGAGCGTTCGTCCCCGAACTCGCGAACATGGAAGCCTGGCTGGTAACTGCCACCGGTGCCCCGGTCTCTTTCGGGGGGGGAGGAGTTGTGACGTGGCAGATTTAGCCTACGTCACTCCGAACCTTAGACGAAGGACCGGGTCACCGAAAAAGCGGTACAATAACGAAGCGGCTATAACGAGCGCTCTCCCTGGGACATCCGAACGCCCGAAGAATAGAATTATCGCCTTTGAATGTCGCGCCGCCGGGCGCGACAAGAGTTTTCAGGAACCACCGAAATCGGCGAGGAGCCCGATACCTGTCTCCGGCCGCCGATTGGCGGAAGGCCGCAAACGAAGACGCTCGGAACACCAATCACAGGGCGCCGCTGGCGAGGAAGACGGCGAGGATTGGACCGAGCCCGGATCTGTCAACCCGGAGAAAGCGGCGAGGCTGTTAAACATAAGGACGATCAGCAGTCCACCCTCGTCGACGTCTCATCCGGAAAATGCCATGAGAGCTACACCGGAACGGCTCGGATCCATGGATGCCGACTTACCGCCTTATATCGGCCGGGCTTCGGAAAATAGAAAATACCGAAGGCCCGGGCCGACATGTCATCGAGTCGTCCCTGCGCCCAGAAACAACGTGATTGGCCCGAGCGTCGCCGAAGACGAGAGTGGGGGGAAAACTCACTTCCGCGTTCCGAACCATCTCGAACTGGGCCACTGGGTCGAAGGACTGTTAACGAGTAACACGTGCGACATTGAGACCGCGATATTATCGAAGTACTTTGCGACCGCCGCCATAGCAGCGTATTTGGTAAGTGCCAGTCAGGCTTCTCTACGATATATTTTGTGACCAGTTCGTGTTGGTTCGGGGACGTTATTCGAGTTCGCGAAGGTTCATACCGCGGTGTACCGTGTGTTCCCCGCGTTTATCGTTGTCAAGGAGTCGCTCTCCTAAGCGGTTCGCGAGGCCACGGACCGTGTGGCGCCGGATTCTCGTGCACGAGTTATTCGGGACCCACGATAAACGTCCGGTAATTCTTTGGGTGGCCCTCGGATTGTTCCTCGGGAGGATAACGCGTCGTATTCGTTTCGTGTCGTTCACCGCTCGCACGTTTCGCCCAGTCTCGAATTAGGAACGCGTACGTCACCGGAGCTCGGTCGAATTCGTGCCCTCGTGGCTTGTAAATTCACGCGAAGTCCTGTGACGACCGAGCTCGACGCGATAGAAGTTATTCCGCGCGATCGGCCGAACAGCCGCCGTCACTTTCGTGTTCGCGCCGGCAAAGCTATTGACTACCGCCGGCAACGGCCGGCGGATTGTATGACCATCTCGTTTTAATAAACGACTATATTTTGCCCGAGATCTACAGAGTAGCTTCATTTACCGTGAGAAACGTTCTCGTCGCGGGGAATGCCCCGTTCCTTTCCTCACGTGGTTCCCTGGACCTGTTCGCGGCCGTCACCGGCCTAAACGATGTTCGCAGATTCGACGTCGTTTTGAGAACCGAACGAATCGTTCGAGAGTTTCGCGTGGTACGGTATAGTACCTGGCGCCCGTTCACTTCGTGTCCAAATTTGTCGTTCCGTTCGAATCTGCGAAGATCTTTTGTCTCGAGAGGACCACGTGTCGCGCGACCGAGCGTGGCCCGGTCGCAAGGCCATAATTTCTCGAAGGCGGTTATCTCTCGGTTCGCCGGGAAATAAACGCCGTGACAAAACACGTGCGAGAGGATGCATCCCGCAGGCTAGACGAGTAAAAACACGTGCGAGTGGATGCATCCCGCAGGCTAGTCGAGTAAAAACACGTGCGAGAGGATGCATCCCGCAGGCTAGTCGAGTAAAAACACGTGGGAGAGGATGCATCCCGCAGGCTAGTCGAGTAAAAACACGTGCGAGAGGATGCATCCCGCAGGCTAGTCGAGTAAAAACACGTGCGAGGGGATGCATCCCGCAGGCTAGTCGAGTAAAAACACGTGCGAGAGGATGCATTCCGCAGGCTAGTCGAGTAAAAACACGTGCGAGAGGGTGCATCCCGCAGGCTAGTCGAGTAAAAACACGTGCGAGAGGATGCATCCCGCAGGCTAGTCGAGTAAAAACACGTGCGAGAGGATGCACCCCCAGGCTAGTCCAGCAAAAACAC